>NC_056442.1:53499859-53507359 GCF_018296145.1 Oncorhynchus tshawytscha | reverse complement strand
TTTTGGGATTTCTATGTTTCGGCCTAGTATGGTTCTCAATCAGAGGCAGGTGTCGTTAGTTGTCTCTGATTGAGAATTATACTTAGGTAGCCTGGGTTTCACTGTTGGTTGGTGGGTGTTTGTTTCCGTGTGTGTGTTTGTCGCCACACGGTACTGTTTCGGTTTCGTTTCTTCACGTTTCTTTTGTTATTTTTGTATTCCGTGTTCAGTGCTTTCTTTGATTAAAGTTATGGACACTTACCACGCTGCATCTTGGTCCGATCCTTACTCCTCTTCAGACGAAGAGGAGATCTGCCATTACAGACACACAATTGGCCCAGCGTCGTCTGGGTTTTGCCGGTGTAGGCCGACATTGTAAATAAGAATTTGTTCTTTAACTGACTTGCCTAGTTAAATAAAGGTTAAATAAATAATACAAATAAACAGAGTAGCAGTGTATATGATGATTGTGTAAGTGTGTAGAATGTACATAGAGACATTGCACAAATTGTAATAACATTTAAATAGTATGTGTAGTCACTTTGTAAGCTATTTAGCAGTCGTTTTGCTTGGGGATAAGAAGCTGTTCAGTGGTCGGAGTCTTTAACAATTTCCCATGTCTTCCTTTCACACCGCCTGATAATAGAGGTCCTGGATGACAGGGAGCTCTGCCCCAGTGATGTGCTGGGTTGTCCGCACCACCACCTGATATAGAGGTACTGAATGGCAGGGAGCTGGGTCCCAGTGATGTGCTGGGCTGTCCGCACCACCTTCTGTAGCACCAGGCGATCAATGGCGGTGCCGGTGCCATACCAAGCGGTGATGCAGCCTGTCAAGATGCTCTCAATGGTGCAGCTGTAGAACGTTTTGAGGATTTGAGGAACCACGACAAATCATTTTAACCTGCCGAGGGGGGAAGAGGTACTGTCGTATCTTCTTTACGACTGTTTGTGTCTGTGGACCATTTTAAGTCCTTATGTGATTTGGACACAAAGGAATTCGAAGCTCTCGTCCCGCTCCACTGCAGTCGATGTGGAAGCCTGTTCAGCCATCTGTTTCCTGTAGTCCACGATAAGCTCCTTCGTCTTGCCCATGTTGAGGGAGAGGTTGTTGTCCTGGCACCACACGGCCAGGTCTCTGACCTCAATAGGCTGTCTCATCGTTGCCGGTGATCAGGCCTACCACCGTTGTGTCATCAGCAAATTATGATTATGGTGTTGGAGTCGTGCACTGCCACACAGTCTTGGGTGAACAGGTAGTACAGGATGGGACTAAGTACACACCCCTGAGGGGCCCCAGTGTAGGGGATCAGTGTGGCAGATGTGTTGTTACCTACCCTTACCACCTGGGGTCGGCCCTTCAGGAAGTCCAGTATCTAGTTGCAGAGGGAGGTGTTTAGTCCCAGGATCCTTAGCTTATTGATGAGCTTTGAGGGCACTATAGTCTGTTGAGGTGATATGCAAATTCGAGTGGGTCTAGGACAGGGATGGGCAACTGGAGGCCCCCCTTTGAAGGCCCTCGGATCAACCCCCCTGATAGTCAGTCAATTAGCCCATGTCAGCTAAAAAAGATGTGATTGCTAAAATTGTTTTAGCGGCCAGCTATCATGGTCGAATTACCGGCCAGGGGGCCCCACTGATTTCATTAGTCAGTCTCACTCGTATCGTATTCAAAACGTTTCTCTCTATCCTATGGCAAAATGTGTATTGCAAGAAATTAGGGTAAAACAGAGAATTTTTCTCTCCGCCCCATGGCAAAATGAATAGAATTACATGAAATGTGTTATAAAATTTGCAAATCTTCTCTACACCCCATGGCAAAATGTGTAGAATTGCACGGAATTAACTCTAAAACTTAAAAGTTGCCCATCCCCTGGTCTAGCATGTCTGGGATGATGAAGTTGATGTTGTGCCATAACCAGCCTTTTAATGCACTTCACGGTAGTTATTGTGGCTTGAAGCCTCAGAGTTCTCGGGAACAGGAACGATGGTGGTCAGCTTGAGACGCGGGGGATTACAGACTGGGACAAGGAGAGGTTGAAAATGACAGTTGAACGTGCCTGTCAGTTGTTCTGCTCATTGCTCTGAGAACGAGCCCTGGAATACCATCCGTCCCTGTGGCCTTACGAGTGTTGACCTGATTAAAAACCTTAGTCACTTCGGCATCGGAGAGCGAGACCACTTAGTCCCATGGGCAGTGGGGGCCCTCGTGCTTTAGGTTGGTGTTGATGTTGTCAAAAGGTGCATAAAATGCACTGAGTTCGTCTGGTAGAGAGACATCGTTGGGCAGATCAGGGCTGGGTCTTCCTTTGTAAATCCGTAATTGACTGTTAGCCAATAGAATGGAGGTAAGAGGTGGTCGGTTTTCTCTTCCGACCTTAATCAGCCCAGGGTTACCCCCCCCCCTGCCTCTTTTCGCCTGTGTTTCATCATGGATAGCCTGAAAATTAGGTTGGAATTACACAAAGAGCCCAGGGCAGAGGAGTCGAAGTCAAAGTTGAAGCTGGAATTAAGGTTAGTATCTGCCAATCTGATGTTCAAAAGTTATTGTCAAATCATTTTTTTTAAAGTATAAACGCCAACAACAACAAAACACAAAATAGCAAAATTTGGTCGCAGCTCGCAAGACGGCAGCCGTACAGCACTGTGCCATCTTCCCACACGGAACTGTGAATAGGCACTTGAACAAATTCATGATGTCCCAGCCACAAAAACATAACACACTCTATGATGAGGGGGTCAACAAAACATCCTGTCTGTTTCATGTCTGACATCATAACCAGAGGATCAGTAGATCACTTCCTGGTTATGACAACTACTGATCTCCATACATGGTTCAGACATCATCTCGGTTTACTCCGATCCCTGGGCTCTATGGAGATGCACGTGCCACAAACACACATCACATACATGCACACACGCGAACACACACACACACACATACACACACACACATACACACACACACACACACACACACACACACAGACATACACACACATACACGCACACACACACACATGCCCGAGTGGAGGTACTGGCAGGGTACAGAGGTCAGGTTTGATTATTAGTGACACTTGCAATGAGAAGTACACTATATATACAAAAGTATTGACACCATTTCAAATGGGTGGATTTGGCTATTTCAGCCACACCCGTTGCTGACAGGTGTATAGAATCGAGTTTACACTGCCAAGAAATCTCCATTGACAAACATTGGCAGTAGAATGGCCTTGCAAGTCAACTGTAAGTGCTGTTATTATGAAGTGGAAACTTCTAGGAGCAACAACGGCTCAGCTGGGAAGTGGTAGGCCACAAAAGCTCACAGAAAGGGACCGCCGACTGCTGATGCGTGTAGAGCATGAAAATTGTCTGTCCTCGGGTGCAACACTCTCTACCGAGTTCCAAACTGCCTCTACCGAGTTCCAAACTGCCTCTACCGAGTTTCCAAACTGCCTCTACCGAGTTCCAAACTGCCTCTACCGAGTTCCAAACTGCCTCTACCGAGTTTCCAAACTGCCTCTACCGAGTTCCAAACTGCCTCTACCGAGTTCCAAACTGCCTCTACCGAGTTCCAAACTGCCTCTACCGAGTTTCCAAACTGCCTCTACCGAGTTCCAAACTGCCTCTACCGAGTTCCAAACTGCCTCTACCGATGCCTCTACCGAGTTCCAAACTGCCTCTACCGAGTTCCAAACTGCCTCTACCGAGTTCCAAACTGCCTCTACCGAGTTTCCAGACTGCCTCTACCGAGTTCCAAACTGCCTCTACCGAGTTCCAAACTGCCTCTACCGAGTCCCAAACTGCCTCTATCGAGTTCCAAACTGCCTCTACCGAGTTCCAAACTGCCTCTACCGAGTTCCAAACTGCCTCTACCGAGTTCCAAACTGCCTCTATCGAGTTTCCAAACTGCCTCTACCGAGTTCCAAACTGCCTCTACCGAGTTCCAAACTGCCTCTACCGAGTTTCCAAACTGCCTCTACCGAGTTCCAAACTGCCTCTACCGAGTTCCAAACTGCCTCTACCGAGTTCCAAACTGCCTCTACCGAGTTCCAAACTGCCTCTATCGAGTTTCCAAACTGCCTCTACCGAGTTCCAAACTGCCTCTACCGAGTTCCAAACTGCCTCTACCGAGTTCCAAACTGCCTCTACCGAGTTCCAAACTGCCTCTACCGAGTTCCAAACTGCCTCTGGAAGCAACGTCAGCACAAGAACTGTTCGTCTGGAGCTTAATGAAATGGCTTTCCATGGTCGAGCAGCCACACACAAGCCTCAGATTACCATGTGAAATGCCAAGTGTCGACTGGAGTGGCTTAAAGCTCGCCGCCATTGGTCTCTGGAGAAGTGGAAATGCGTTCTCTGAAGTGATGAATCATGCTTCACCATCTGGCAGTCCGACAGACTAATCTAGGTTTGGCAGATGCCAGGAGAACACTACCTGCCCCAATGCATGGTGTGAACTGTAAAGTTAGGTGGAGGAGGAATAATGGTTGTGGACTGTTTTTCATGGTTCGAGCTAGGCCCTTTAGTTCCAGTGAATGGAAATCTTCACGCTACAGCATACAATGACATTCTAGACAATTCTATGTTTCAAACTTCGTGGCAACAGTTTGGAAAAGGCACTTTCCTGTTTAAGCATAACAATGCCCCCGTGCACAAAGCGAGGTCCATACAGAAATGGTTTGTTGAGATTGGTGTGGATGAACTTGACTGAATTGGAACACTGACTGCGAGCCAGGCCTAATCTCCCAACATCAGTGCCTGACCTCACTAATGCTCTTGTGGGTTAATGGAAGCAAGTCCCCGCAGCAATGTTCCAACATCTATTGGAAAGCCTTCCCAGAAGAGTGGAGGTTGTTATAGCAACAATGTTCCATTATCTAGTGGAAAGCCTCCCAGAAGAGTGGAGGCTGTTATAGCAGCAATGTTCCATCATCTAGTGGAAAACCTTCCCAGAAGAGTGGAGGCTGTTATAGCAGAAAAGGGGGGGACCAACTCCATATTAATGCCCATGAGTTTGGAATGATACGTTCGATGTACCGGTGTCCACATTTTTAATTTTTTTTTTTTAATTTTACCTTTATTTTACTAGGCAAGTCAGTTAAGAACAAATTCTTATTTTCAATGACGGCCTAGGAACAGTGGGTTAACTGCCTGTTCAGGGGCAGAACGACAGATTTGTACTTTGTCATACTTTGGTATGTATTGTATCTAACAAAATAACTACATTCTGGCATTCACTAATCCCAAACGATTGACATGTAATAGAAATTTGGGTACATGGACAGAATTCTTACTTACTCAAGCTTCATGCTAACTTCCTACACTCCCTGGTTACCATAGCAACATGTGTATGCACTAATGCCACATAAACAGAATGAAAGAAAAACCTCAATGTAGCCTATAGATATGAATTGCACAAGAATCATACATTAATGGATTTTTTTTCATGCATTGTTTTCTCTTTATTCAAGCTGCCCGACCTGTGGATATAACCACGGCGACTGAGGGTTATGAGTCAACACCAGTATTAAAGCTGTGTCTACTTTGTGTTGTTGTTAGCAATGATGCTAATGATAACCTTCCTCTGGTAGATGGAAAGGCCCTTCCCCAAAAATCCCCTGAACTCAAAAGTGATCTCATTGTTGTGGAATTAGAACATCCAATTTAGTTGTTTATCGATTATAAAATAAAATAAACGGAAACCTGGAAAAACAAAAGAGAAAATTACATTTTGGAAAAAGACTAAATGGAATCAGGCAAGAAATAAAAACCAATTTTATAGGGCTCTATGAATGCTTTGCTCAGTTAACTTGTGTCCCCCTGGGCAACCGGTACCAAGGCACCAAGTCTGGAACCAACAGGACCTTGAACAGCTTCTACCCCCAAGCCATCAGACTGCTGAACAGCTTCTACCCCCAAACCATCAGACTGCTGAACAGCTTCTACCCCCCAAACCATCAGACTGCTGAACAGCTTCTACCCCCAAACCATCAGACTGCTGAACAGCTTCTACCTCCCAAACCATCAGACTGCTGAACAGCTTCTACCCCCAAACCATCAGACTGCTGAACAGCTTCTACCCCAAGCCATCAGACTGCTGAACAGCCTCTACCTCCAAGCCATCAGACTGCTGAACAGCTTCTACCCCAAACCATCAGACTGCTGAACAGCTTCTACCTCCCAAACCCTCAGACTGCTGAACAGCTTCTACCCCCAAGCCATCAGACTGGTGAACAGCTTCTACCCCCAAGCCATCAGACTGCTGAACAGCTTCTACCCCCAAGCCATCAGACTGCTAAACAGCTTCTACCTCCCAAACCATCAGACTGCTGAACAGCTTCTACCTGCCAAACCATCAGACTGCTGAACAGCTTCTACCTCCCAAACCATCAGACTGCTGAACAGCTTCTACCCCCAAGCCATCAGACTGCTGAACAGCTTCTACCCCCAAGCCATAATACTGCTGAACAGCTTCTACCTCCCAAACCATCAGACTGCTGAACAGCTTCTACCTCCCAAACCATCAGACTGCTGAACAACTTCAGCCTCCAAGCTCGTCATCAAGCTCGAGACCCTGGGTCTCGACCCCGCCCTGTGCAACTGGGTACTGGACTTCCTGACGGGCCGCCCCCAGGTGGTGAGGGTAGGCAACAACATCTCCTCCCCGCTGATCCTCAACACTGGGGCCCCACAAGGGTGCGTTCTGAGCCCTCTCCTGTACTCCCTGTTCACCCACGACTGCGTGGCCATGCACGCCTCCAACTCAATCATCAAGTTTGCGGACGACACAACAGTGGTAGGCTTGATTACCAACAACGACGAGACGGCCTACAGGGAGGAGGTGTGGTGTCAGGAAAATAACCTCACACTCAACGTCAACAAAACTAAGGAGATGATTGTGGACTTCAGGAAACAGCAGAGGGAACACCCCCCCATCCACATCGATGGAACAGTAGTGGAGAGGGTAGCAAGTTTTAAGTTCCTCGGCATACACATCACAGACAAACTGAATTTGTCCACTCACACAGACAGCATCGTGAGGAAGCCAACCTCAGGAGGCTGAAGAAATTTGGCTTGTCACCAAAAGCACTCACAAACTTCTACAGATGCACAATCGAGAGCATCCTGGCGGGCTGTATCACCGCCTGGTATGGCAACTGCACCGCCCTCAACCGTAAGGCTCTCCAGAGGGTAGTGAGGTCTGCACAACGCATCACCGGGGGCAAACTACCTGCCCTCCAGGACACCTACACCACCCGATGCTACAGGAAGGCCATAAAGATCATCAAGGACATCAACCACCCGAGCCACTGCCTGTTCACCCCGCTGTCATCCAGAAGGCGAGGTCAGTACAGGTGCATCAAAGCTGGGACCGAGAGACTGAAAAACAGCTTCTATCTCAAGGCCATCAGACTGTTAAACAGCCACCACTAACATTGAGTGGCTACTGCCAACACACTGACAATGACACTGACCAGCCAGCCACTTTAATCATGGGAATTGATGGGAAATTATGTAA
>NC_056442.1:53454859-53494859 GCF_018296145.1 Oncorhynchus tshawytscha | reverse complement strand
AGAAATGATGAGAGGAGAGGAGGGGAAATGATGAGAGGAGAGGAGGGGAAATGATGAAAGGAGAAGGAGGGGAAATGATGAGAGGAGGGGAAATGATGAGAGGAGGGGAGGGGAAATGATGAGAGGAGAAGGAGGGGAAATGATGAGAGGAGAGGAGGGGAAATGATGAGAGGAGAGGAGAGGAGGGGAAATGATGAGAGGAGAGGAGGGGAAATGATGAGAGGAGAGGAGGGGAAATGATGAGAGGAGAGGAGGGGAAATGATGAGAGGAGAGGAGAGGGGGGAAATGATGAGAGGAGAGGAGAGGAAAATGATGAGAGGAGGGAGGGGAAATGAGAGAGGAGGGGAGGGGAAATGATGAGAGGAGAGGAAATGATGAGAGGAGAGGAGGGGAAATGATGAGAGGAGAGGAGAGGAAATGATGAGAGGAGAGGAGGGGAAATGATGAGAGGAGAGGAGGGGAGGGGAAATGATGAGAGGAGAGGAAATGATGAGAGGAGAGGAGGGGAAATAATGAGAGGAGAGGAGGGGAAATGATGAGAGGAGAGGAGGAGAAATGATGAGAGGAGAGGAGGAGAAATGATGAGAGGAGAGGAGGAGAAAAATGAGAGGAGGGGAAATGATGAGAGGAGAGGGGGGAAATGATGAGAGGAGAGGAGGGGAAATGATGAGAGGAGAGGAGAGGAAATGATGAGAGGAGAGGAGGGGAAATGATGAGAGGAGAGGAGGGGAAATGATGAGAGGAGAGGAGAGGAAATGATGAGAGGAGAGGAGAGGAAATGATGAGAGGAGAGGAGAGGAGGGGAAATGATGAGAGGAGAGGATGGGAAATGATGAGAGGAGAGGAGGGGAAATGATGAGAGGAGAGGAAATGATGAGAGGAGAGGAGAGGAAATGATGAGAGGAGAGGAGGGGAAATGATGAGAGGAGAGGAGGGGAAATGATGAGAGGAGGGGAGGGGAAATGATGAGAGGAGAGGAGGGGAAATGATGAGAGGAGAGGAGGGGAAATGATGAGAGGAGAGGAAATGATGAGAGGAGGGGAAATGATGAGAGGAGAGGAGAGGAAATGATGAGAGGAGAGGAGGGGAAATGATGAGAGGAGAGGAGGGGAAATGATGAGAGGAGGGGAAATGATGAGAAGAGAGGAGGGGAAATGATGAGAGGAGAGGAGGGGAAATGATGAGAGGAGAGGAGGAGAAATGATGAGAGGAGAGGAGGAGAAATGATGAGAGGAGAGGAGGAGAAATGATGAGAGGAGGGGAAATGATGAGAGGAGAGGAGGGGAAATGATGAGAGGAGAGGAGGGGAAATTATGAGAGGAGAGGAGGGGAGGGGAAATGATGAGAGGAGAGGAAATGATGAGAGGAGGGGAGGGGAAATGATGAGAGGAGAGGAGGAGAAATGATGAGAGGAGAGGAGGAGAAATGATGAGAGGAGAGGAGGAGAAATGATGAGAGGAGAGGAGGAGAAATGATGAGAGGAGAGGAGGAGAAAAATGAGAGGAGGGGAAATGATGAGAGGAGAGGAGGGGAAATGATGAGAGGAGAGGAGGGGAAATGATGAGAGGAGAGGAAATGGGGAAATGATGAGAGGAGAGGAGAGGAATGATGAGAGGAGAGGAGGGGAAATGATGAGAGGAGAGGATGAGAAATGATGAGAGGAGAGGAGAAGAAATGATGAGAGGAGAGGATGGGAAATTATGAGAGGAGAGGATGGGAAATTATGAGAGGAGGGGAGGGGAAATGATGAGAGGAGAGGAAATGATGAGAGGAGGGGAGGGGAAATGATGAGAGGAGAGGAGATGATGAGAGGAGAAGGAGGGGAAATGATGAGAGGAGAGGAGGGGAAATGATGAGAGGAGAGGAGGGGAAATGATGAGAGGAGAGGATGGGAAATAATGAGAGGAGAGGAGGGGAAATGATGAGAGGAGAGGAGAGGAGGGGAAATGATGAGAGGAGAGGATGGGAAATGATGAGAGGAGAGGAGGGGAAATGATGAGAGGAGAGGAAATGATGAGAGGAGAGGAGAGGAAATGATGAGAGGAGAGGAGGGGAAATGATGAGAGGAGGGGAAATGATGAGAGGAGGGGAGGGGAAATGATGAGAGGAGAGGAGGGGAAATGATGAGAGGAGAGGAAATGATGAGAGGAGGAGAAATGATGAGAGGTGAGGAGAGGAAATGATGAGAGGAGAGGAGGGGAAATGATGAGAGGAGAGGAGGGGAAATGATGAGAGGAGGGGAAATGATGAGAAGAGAGGAGGGGAAATGATGAGAGGAGAGGGTGGGAAATGATGAGAGGAGAGGAGGAGAAATGATGAGAGGAGAGGAGAAATGATGAGAAATGATGAGAGGAGAGGAGGAGGAAATGATGAGAGGAGAGGAGGGGAAATGATGAGAGGAGAGGAGGGGAAATGATGAGAGGAGAGGATGGGAAATGATGAGAGGAGAGGAGAGGAATGATGAGAGGAGAGGAGGGGAAATGATGAGAGGAGAGGATGAGAAATGATGAGAGGAGAGGAGAAGAAATGATGAGAGGAGAGGATGGGAAATTATGAGAGGAGAGGATGGGAAATTATGAGAGGAGGAGGGGAAATGATGAGAGGAGAGGAAATGATGAGAGGAGGGGAGGGGAAATGATGAGAGGAGAGGAGATGATGAGAGGAGAAGGAGGGGAAATGATGAGAGGAGAGGAGGGGAAATGATGAGAGGAGAGGAGGGGAAATGATGAGAGGAGAGGATGGGAAATGAGAGGAGAGGAGGGGAAATGATGAGAGGAGAGGAGAGGAGGGGAAATGATGAGAGGAGAGGATGGGAAATGATGAGAGGAGAGGAGGGGAAATGAGAGAGAGGAGAGGAAATAATGAGAGGAGAGGAGGGAAATGATGAGAGGAGAGGAGGGGAAATGATGAGAGGAGGGGAAATGATGAGAGGAGGGGAGGGAAATGATGAGAGGAGAGGAGGGGAAATGATGAGAGGAGAGGAGGGGAAATGATGAGAGGAGAGGAAATGATGAGAGGAGGAGAAATGATGAGAGGAGAGGAGAGGAAATGATGAGAGGAGAGGAGGGGAAATGATGAGAGGAGAGGAGGGGAAATGATGAGAGGAGAGGGGGGAAATGATGAGAAGAGAGGAGGGGAAATGATGAGAGGAGAGGGGGAAATGATGAGGAGAGGAGGAGAAATGATGAGAGGAGAGGAGGAGAAATGATGAGAGGAGAGGAGGGAAATGATGAGAGGAGGGGAAATGATGAGAGGAGAGGAGGGGAATGATGAGAGGAGAGGAGGGGAAATGATGAGAGGAGAGGAGGGGAAATGATGAGAGGAGAGGAAATGATGAGAGGAGGGGAGGGGAAATGATGAGAGGAGAGGGAAATGATGAGAGGAAATGATGAGAGGAAATGAGGAGGGGAAATGATGAGAGGAGAGAGGGGAAATGATGAGAGGAGAGGATGGGAAATGATGAGAGGAGAGGAGGGGAAATGATGAGAGGAGAGGAAATGATGAGAGGAGAGGAGGGAAATGATGAGAGGAGAGGAGGGGAAATGATGAGAGGAGAGGAAATGATGAGAGGAGAGGAGGAGGGAAATGATGAGAGGAGAGGAGGGGAAATGATGAGAGGAGAGGAGGGGAAATGATGAGAGGAGAGGAAATGATGAGAGGAGGGGAAATGATGAGAGGAGAGGAGAGGAAAAATGATGAGAGGAGAGGAGGGGAAATGATGAGAGGAGAGGAGGAAAATGATGAGAGGAGAGGAAATGATGAGAGGAGAGGGGAGGAAATGATGAGAGGAGAGGAAATGATGAGAGGAGAGGAGAGGAAATGATGAGAGGAGAGGAGGGGAAATGATGAGAGGAGAGGAGAGGAATGATGAGAGGAGAGGAGGGGAAATGATGAGAGGAGAGGATGAGAAATGATGAGAGGAGAGGAGAAGAAATGATGAGAGGAGAGGATGGGAAATGATGAGAGGAGAGGATGGGAAATGATGAGAGGAGGGGAGGGGAAATGATGAGAGGAGAGGAAATGATGAGAGGAGAGGGAAATGATGAGAGGAGGAGGAAATGATGAGAGGAGAAGGAGGGGAAATGATGAGAGGAGAGGAGGGGAAATGATGAGAGGAGAGGAGGGGAAATGATGAGAGGAGAGGAGGGAAATGATGAGAGGAGAGGAGGGGAAATGATGAGAGGAGAGAGAGGAGGGGAAATGATGAGAGGAGAGGATGGGAAATGATGAGAGGAGAGGAGGGGAAATGATGAGAGGAGAGGAAATGATGAGAGGAGAGAGAAATGATGAATGATGAGAGAGGAGGGAGGGGAAATGATGAGAGGAGAGGAGGGGAAATGATGAGAGGAGAGGAGGGAAATGATGAGAGGAGAGGAGGGGAAATGATGAGAGGAGAGGAGGGGAAATGATGAGAGGAGAGGAAATGATGAGAGAATGATGAGAGGAGAGGAGAGGAAATGATGAGAGGAGAGGAGGGGAAATGATGAGAGGAGGGGAAATGATGAGAGGAGGGGAAATGATGAGAGGAGAGGAGGGGAAATGATGAGAGGAGAGGAGGGGAAATGATGAGAGGAGAGGAGGGGAAATGATGAGAGGAGAGGAGGAGAAATGATGAGAGGAGAAATGATGAGGAGAAATGATGAGAGGAGGGGAAATGATGAGAGGAGAGGAGGGGAAATGATGAGAGGAGAGGAGGGGAAATGATGAGAGGAGAGGAGGGGAGGAGAAATGATGAGAGGAGAGGAAAATGATGAGAGGAGGGGAGGGGAAATGATGAGAGGAGAGGAAATGATGAGAGGAGAAGGAGGGGAAATGATGAGAGGAGAGGAGGGAAATGATGAGAGGAGAGGAGGGGAAATGATGAGAGGAGAGGAGGGGAAATGATGAGAGGAGGAGGGGAAATGATGAGGGAGGAAATGATGAGAGGAGAGGAGGAGGAGAGGAGGGGAAATGATGAGAGGAGGAGGGGAAATGATGAGAGGAGGGGAAAATGATGAGAGGAGAGGAGGGGAAATGATGAGAGGAGAGGAGGAAATGATGAGAGAGAGGAAATGATGAGAGGAGGGGAAATGATGAGAGGAGAAAAATGATGAGAGGAGAGGAGGGGAAATGATGAGAGGAGAGGAGGGGAAATGATGAGAGGAGGAAAAATGATGAGAGGAGAGGAGGGGAAATGATGAGAGGAGAGATGAGAGGAGAAAAATGATGAGAGGAGAGGAGGGGAAATGATGAGAGGAGGAGGAGAGGAAATGATGAGAGGAGAAAATGAGGGAGGAGAGGAAATGATGAGAGGAGAGGAGGGGAAATGATGAGAGGAGAGGAGGGGAAATGATGAGAGGAGGGAGGGGAAATGATGAGAGGAGAGGAAAATGATGAGAGGAGAGGAGAAATGATGAGAGGAGAGATGAGAGGAGAAAAATGATGAGAGGAGAGGAAATGATGAGAGGAAGGAGAAATGATGAGAGGAGGGAGGGGAAATGATGAGAGGAGAGGAGGGGAAATGATGAGAGGAGAGGAGGGGAAATGATGAGAGGAGGAGGGAAATGATGAGAGGAGAGAGAGGAGGAGAAAAATGATGAGAGGAGAGGAGGGGAAATGATGAGAGGAGGAGGGGAAATGATGAGAGGAGGGGAAATGATGAGAGGAGAGGAGGGGAAATGATGAGAGGAGAGGAGGGGAAATGATGAGAGGAGAGGAGGGGAAATGATGAGAGGAGAGGAGGGAAATGATGAGAGGAGAGGAGGAGAAATGATGAGAGGAGGGAAATGAGGAGGGGAAATGATGAGAGGAGAGGAGGGAAATGATGAGAGGAGAGAGGGAGGGGAAATGATGAGAGGAGAGGAGGGAAATGATGAGAGGAGAGGAAAATGATGAGAGGAGAGGAAATGATGAGAGGAGGGAGGGGAAATGATGAGAGGAGAGGAAATGAAATGATGAGAGGAGGGGAAATGATGAGAGGAGGGGAAATGATGAGAGGAGAGGAGGGAAATGATGAGAGGAGAGGAGGGAAATGATGAGAGGAGAGAGGGGAAATGATGAGAGGAGAGGAGGGAAATGATGAGAGGAGAGGAGGGGAAATGATGAGAGGAGGGAGGGGAAATGATGAGAGGAGAGAAATGATGAGAGGAGAAATGAAATGATGAGAGGAGAGGAGAGGAAATGATGAGAGGAGAGGGAAAATGATGAGAGGAGAGGAGGGGAAATGATGAGAGGAGAAATGATGAGAGAGGAAAATGATGAGAGGAGAGGAAAATGATGAGAGGAGAGGAGGGGAAATGATGAGAGGAGAGGAGGGGAAATGATGAGAGGAGGGGAAATGATGAGAGGAGGGGAAATGATGAGAGGAGAGGAGGGGAAATGATGAGGAGGAGAGGAGGGGAAATGATGAGAGGAGAGGAAATGATGAGAGAGGAGGAAATGGAGGGGAAATGATGAGAGGAGAGGAGGGGAAATGATGAGAGGAGAGGGGAAATGATGAGAGGAGAGGAGGGGAAATGATGAGAGGAGAGGAGGGGAAATGATGAGAGGAGAGGAGGGGAAATGATGAGAGGAGAGGAGGAGAAATGATGAGAGGAGAGGAGGGAAATGATGAGAGGAGGAAAATGATGAGAGGAGAGGAGGGGAAATGATGAGAGGAGAGGAGGGGAAATGATGAGAGGAGGGAGGGGAAATGATGAGAGGAGGAAATGATGAGAGGAGGGGAGGGGAAATGATGAGAGGAGGGGGAAATGATGAGAGGAGAGGAGGGGAAATGATGAGAGGAGAGGAGGGGAAATGATGAGAGGAGAGGAGGGAAATGATGAGAGGAGAAGGAGGGGAAATGATGAGAGGAGAGGAGAAATGATGAGAGGAGAGGAGGGGAAATGATGAGAGGAGAGGAGGGGAAATGATGAGAGGAGGAGGGAAATGATGGAGGAAAATGATGAGAGGAGGGGAAATGATGAGAGGAGAGGAGAGGAGGGAAATGATGAGAGGAGGGGAAATGATGAGAGGAGAGGGGAAATGATGAGAGGAGAAGGAGGGGAAATGATGAGAGGAGAGGAGGGGAAATGATGAGAGGAGGGGGAAATGATGAGAGGAGAGGGGGGAAATGATGAGAGGAGGGAAATGATGAGAGGAGGGAAATGATGAGAAATGATGAGAGGAGAGGATTGGAGGGGAAATGATGAGAGGAGAGGATGGGAAATGATGAGAGGAGAGGAGGGGAAATGATGAGAGGAGGGGAAATGATGAGAGGAGAAGGGGATGGGAAATGATGAGAGGAGAGGAGGGGAAATGATGAGAGGAGGGGAAATGATGAGAGGAGGAGAGGGATGGGAAATGATGAGAGGAGAAGGAGGGGAAATGATGAGAGGAGAGGAGGGGAAATGATGAGAGGAGAAGGGGAAATGATGAGAGGAGAGGATGGAAATGATGAGAGGAGGGGGGAGGGGAAATGATGAGAGGAGAGGAAATGATGAGAGGAGAGGAGGGGAAATGATGAGAGGAGGGAGGGGAAATGATGAGAGGAGGAGGGGAAATGATGAGAGGAGAGGAAATGATGAGAGGAGGGAGGGGAAATGATGAGAGGAGGGGAGGGGAAATGATGAGAGGAGAGGAGGGAAATGATGAGAGGAGAGGAGGGGAAATGATGAGAGGAGGAGGGGAAATGATGAGAGGAGGGGAAATGATGAGAGGAGAAGGAGGGGAAATGATGAGAGGAGAGGAGGGGAAATGATGAGGAGGAAATGATGGGGAAATGATGAGAGGAGAGGAGAGGAGGGGAAATGATGAGAGGAGGGGAAATGATGAGAGGAGAGGAGGGGAAATGATGAGAGGAGAGGAGGGGAAATGATGAGAGGAGAAGGAAATGATGAGAGGAGAAATGATGAGAGGAGAAGGAGGAGAAATGATGAGAGAATAGGATTGGGGGAAATGATGAGAGGAGAGGATGGGAAATGATGAGAGGAGAGGAGAGGAGGGGAAATGATGAGAGGAGGGGAAATGATGAGAGGAGAAGGAGGGGAAATGATGAGAGGAGAAGGAGGGAAATGATGAGAGGAGAGGAGGGGAAATGATGAGAGGAGAGGAGGGAAATGATGAGAGGAGAGGAGGGGAAATGATGAGAGGAGGGGAAATGATGAGAGGAGAAGGAGGAGAAATGATGAGAGAATAGGATTGAGGGGAAATGATGAGAGGAGAGGATGGGAAATGATGAGAGGAGAGGAGGGGAAATGATGAGAGGAGGGAAATGATGAGAGGAGAGAGGATGGAAATGATGAGAGGAGAGGGGAAAATGAGAGGGGAAATGATGAGGAGAGGAGGGGAAATGATGAGAGGAGGAAATGATGAGAGGAGAAATGATGAGAGGAGGAGAGAGGGGAAATGATGAGAGGAGAGGAGGGGAAATGATGAGAGGAGAGGAGGGGAAATGATGAGAGGAGAGGGAAATGATGAGAGGAGAGGAGGGGAAATGATGAGAGGAGAGGAGGAAATGATGAGAGGAGAAGGAGGAGAAATGATGAGAGGAGGGAAATGAAATGATGAGAGGAGAGGAGGGAAATGATGAGAGGAGAAATGGAGGGGAAATGATGAGAGGAGGAGGGGAAATGATGAGAGGAGGGGAAATGATGAGAGGAGAGGAGGAGAAATGATGAGAGGAGAGGAGAGGAGGGAAATGATGAGAGGAGAGGAGGGGAATGATGAGAGGAGAAGGAGGAGAAATGATGAGAGGAGAGGAGAGGAGAGGAGGGGAAATGATGAGAGGAGAGGATGGGAAATGATGAGAGGAGAGGAGGGGAAATGATGAGAGGAGAGGAGGGGAAATGATGAGAGGAGGGAGGGAAATGATGAGAGGAGAAGGAGGGGAAATGATGAGAGGAGAGGAGGGGAAATGATGAGAGGAGAGGAGGGGAAATGATGAGAGGAGAGGAGGGGAAATGATGAGAGGAGAGGAGGGGAAATGATGAGAGGAGAGGAGGGGAAATGATGAGAGGAGAGGAGGGATGAGAGGAGGGAAATGATGAGAGGAGAGGATGGGGAAATGATGAGAGGAGAGGAGGGGAAATGATGAGAGGAGAGGAGGGGAAATGATGATGAGGAGGAGAAATGATGAGAGGAGAGGAGGAAATGATGAGAGGAGGGGAGGGAAATGATGAGAGGAGAGGAGGGAAATGATGAGAGGAGAAGGAGGGAAATGATGAGAGGAGAGGGAGGGGAAATGATGAGAGGAGAAGATGAGAGGAGAAATGATGAGAGGAGAGGAGGGGAAATGATGAGAGAGGAGGAGGGGAAATGATGAGAGGAGAGGAGGGGAAATGATGAGAGGAGAGGAGGGTTATGTAGGGGAAAGAAAGGAACATGCAGAAAGAGAGAATAAGGTTTAAAGAATAGAAATTAGGCTACATAGTTGGCCAGTCCAAACTATTGCTCGTCACTTTAAATATTTGTAAAAAAAAAAAAACAGATTTGACCAACTGGGGACATTTTGTTCGTCTTACAAGGTCAACTGAGATTTCTAGGGGATTTGGGGTTAAGGTTAGAATTAGGTTTAGGGTTAGGTTTAGGGTTATGTTTAGGTTTAGGGTTATGCTTAGGTTTAGAGTTAGGTTTAGGGTTATGTTTATGTTTAGGGTTAGGGAAAATAGGATTTTGAATGGGACTGAACTATGTGTCCCCACAAGGTTAGTTATCTTTTTTTATGTCTGGGGGCAGTATTGAGTAGCTTGGATGAATAAGGTGCCCAGAGGTGCCCAGAGTAAACTGCCTGCTACTTAGTCACAGTTGCTAATATATGCATATTATTAGTGTATTTGGATAGAAAACACTCTGACGTTTTTAAAACTGTTTGAATGATGGATGTGAGTATAACCGAACTCATATGGCAGGCAAAAACCTGAGAAAAAATCCAACCAGGAAGTGGGAAATCTGAGGTTGGTTGTTTTTCAACTCATTCCCTCTTGAAGATACAGTGGGATATTGGTCATGTTGCACTTCCTAAGGCTTCCACCGGATGTCAACAGTCTTTAGAGACTTGTTTGAGGCTTCTACTGTAAAGGAGGGGCTCATAAGGGCACTTTGAGTCAGTGGTCTGGCAGAGTGCCACAAGCTCGTTACGCTCGTTCACGTGAGAGGTAGCTCGCGTTCCATTGCTTTTCTACAGACAAAGGAATTTTCTGGTTGGAACATTGTTGAAGATTTTAAAAACATCCTAAAGATTGATTCTATACATCGTTTGACATGTTTCTACGGACTGTAACGGAACCTTTTGATATTTCGTCTGCTCCTAGTGAATGTGCTTTGTTACTTTGGATTTGTTAACAAAACGCGCTAACAAAAGTAACTATTTGGACATAAATGATGGACATTATCGAAACAAAAACATTTTTTTTGTGGAACTGTAGATTCCTGGGAGTGCATTCTGATGATGATCATCAAAGGTAAGTGAATATTAATAATGTTATTTCTGACTTCTGTTGACTTCACAATATGGCGGATTTCTTTTTGGCTTGTTTGTTCTCTGAGCACCGTCTCAGATTATTGCATGGTTTTCTTTTTCCGTAAAGCTTTGTTTGAAATCTGCCACAGCGGTTGCATTAAGGAGAAGTGTACATTTATCTATAATTCCAAGCATAACACTTGTATTTTCATCAACATTTATTACGAGAATTTCTGTAAATTGATGTGGCTCTCTGCAAAATCACCTGATGTTTTTGGGAACTACTGAACATAACGCGACAATATATACTAAGATTTTCTGATATAAATATGAACTTTATCGAGCAAAACATACATGTATTGTGTAACATTAAGTCCTATGAGTGTCATCTGATAAAGTTCATCAAAGGATAGTGATTCATTCTATCTCTATTTCTAATTTTTGTGACTCGTCTGTTTGGCTGGAAAAATGGCTGTGTTTTTCTGTGACTTGGCTCTGACCTAACATAATCGTTTGTGGTACTTTCGCCGTAAATCCTATTTGAAATCGGACACTGTGATGGGATTAACAAGAAGTGTATCTTTAAAATGGTGTGAAATACTTCTATGTTTGAGGAATTTTAATTATGGGATTTCTGTTTTGAATTTGTCGCCCTGCACTTTCACTGGCTGTTGTCATATCGATCCCATTAGCGGGATCTCAGCCCTCAGAATTAAACAAGACACGCGCACACACACCTGTGGCAGTAAGTCAATCACACAGCAGACACTGAGAGGAGAGATGACACATTCTCCACTTTGTAGTCAATGACATGCTCCATTAATAACAGCTTGGCTACTAAATTCTCCAGTACAACGCTGGCATATAGCCAGGTGTGTCAACAGACACAGGATCGGTGTTATGTCTTGAACTAAGACTGCTCTCTTTCTCTCGCTTTCTCCCATTCTCGCTCTCTGTTTCTCTTTACCTCTCACTCTCCCCCATGCTGTGTCCTTCTTTCCCCCTTCTCTCTCTCTCTCCCTCCTCTCTGTCTCTCTCTCTCTCTCTCTCTCTCTCTCTCTCCCTCCTCTCCATCTCTCCCTCTCTCTCTCTCTAGAGCCTTTGGCCTTCAATTTTGGAGCCTTCTGTTTTGGAGACTGTTCTGTTTTTTGTTCGGAATTTTGGATGACTGACGTGCCCAAAGTAAACTGCCTGTCAATCAGGCCCAGAAGCTAGGATATGCATAGTGTAGGATTGATACCAGGGGAGGAGGATCTAGACAGCAGTGTAAAGGTATTGATATGAGGAGAGGAGAGGAGGATCTAGGCAGCAGTGTAAAGGTATTGATACAAGGAGAGGAGAGGAGGATCTAGACAGCAGTGTAAAGGTATTCATACCAGGAGAGGAGGATCTAGACAGCAGTGTAAAGGTATTGATACCAGGAGAGGAGGATCTAGACAGCAGTGTAAAAGTATCGATACCAGGAGAGGAGAGGAGGATCTAGGCAGCAGTGTAAAGGTATTGATACCAGGAGAGGAGAGGAGGATCTAGGCAGCAGTGTAAAGGTATTGATACCAGGAGAGGAGGATCTAGACAGCAGTGTAAAGGTATTGATACGAGGAGAGGAGAGGAGGATCTAGGCAGCAGTGTAAAGGTATTGATACGAGGAGAGGAGAGGAGGATCTAGGCAGCAGTGTAAAGGTATTGATACCAGGAGAGGAGGATCTAGACAGCAGTGTAAAAGTATCGATACCAGGAGAGGAGAGGAGGATCTAGACAGCAGTGTAAAGGTATTGCTACCAGGAGGAGAGGAGGATCTAGACAGCAGTGTAAAGGTATTGATACCAGGAGATGAGGATCTAGAAAGCAGTGTAAAGGTATTGATACCAGGAGAGGAGGATCTAGACAGCAGTGTAAAGGTATTGCTACCAGGAGGAGAGGAGGATCTAGACAGCAGTGTAAAGGTATTGATACCAGGAGAGGAGGATCTAGACAGCAGTGTAAAGGTATTGCTACCAGGAGGAGAGGAGGATCTAGACAGCAGTGTAAAGGTATTGATACCAGGAGAGGAGGATCTAGACAGCAGTGTAAAGGTATTGATACCAGGAGAGGAGGATCTAGAAAGCAGTGTAAAGGTATTGATACCAGGAGAGGAGCTCAGATTCTATCTGACTGCCTCTGCCTCAACACACTGCTTCCTCCAGTCCAGCCTGCCTCAACACACTGGTTCCTCCAGTCCAGACTGCCTCTGCCTCAACACACTGGTTCCTCCAGTCCAGACTGCCTCTGCCTCAAAACACAAAGATTGAAGGGTGGCAGGGAGATGAAATAGGTAGAGGGAATGTGGATGGAGAGGAAGCGAGCAAATGAGATATCCGTGTGTACATGTGCATGTTTGTTTCGGGGAGACAGAAGAACATTTGAGGGAGAAGGAAGAACGTTTGGAGAGACAGAAGAACGTTTCAAGAAACAGAAAGAGAGACAGAAATAGAGACAGGGACATGTTGGGGCTTTTCAGAAGACATCTTTCCCACAATACTTTGCTCCACCCCAGTCCTGACCCTTCTCTCAGGTCTCCATGACCTGACCACTGTCACAAATATACTCCCCTCTTCCCCTTCTCTCCTCTCATTTCATCCCTCTTTGTCATAATGCACCTTTCCTCTCCATCCATTTGCTGTATCTGATCAAATCACTACTCTTCTCTCCTCTCTTTCTCTCAGACCCTCTCCCTCCTCCCTTTCTCTAAGACCCTCTCCCTCCTCCCGTTCTCTCAGACCCTCTCCCTCCTCCCTTTCTCTAAGACCCTCTCCCTCCTCCCTTTCTCTCAGACCTTCTCCCTCCTCCCGTTCTCTCAGACCCTCTCCCTCCTCCCTTTCTCTAAGACCCTCTCCCTCCTCCCGTTCTCTCAGACCCTCTCCCTCCTCCCCCTTTCTCTAAGACCCTCTCCCTCCTCCCTTTCTCTAAGACCCTCTCCCTCCTCCCTTTCTCTAAGACCCTCTCCCTCCTCCCTTTCTCTCAGACCTTCTCCCTCCTCCCTTTCTCTAAGACCCTCTCCCTCCTCCCTTTCTCTCAGACCTTCTCCCTCCTCCCGTTCTCTCAGACCCTCTCCCTCCTCCCTTTCTCTAAGACCCTCTCCCTCCTCCCGTTCTCTCAGACCCTCTCCCTCCTCCCTTTCTCTAAGACCCTCTCCCTCCTCCCTTTCTCTCAGACCCTCTCCCTCCTCCCGTTCTCTCAGACCCTCTCCCTCCTTCCGTTCTCTCAGACCCTCTCCCTCCTCCCTTTCTCTCAGACCCTCTCCCTCCTCCCTTTCTCTCAGACCCTCTCCCTCCTCCCGTTCTCTCAGACCCTCTCCCTCCTCCCTTTCTCTAAGACCCTCTCCCTCCTCCCTTTCTCTCAGACCTTCTCCCTCCTCCCGTTCTCTCAGACCCTCTCCCTCCTCCCTTTCTCTAAGACCCTCTCCCTCCTCCCGTTCTCTCAGACCCTCTCCCTCCTCCCTTTCTCTAAGACCCTCTCCCTCCTCCCTTTCTCTCAGACCCTCTCCCTCCTCCCGTTCTCTCAGACCCTCTCCCTCCTTCCGTTCTCTCAGACCCTCTCCCTCCTCCCTTTCTCTCAGACCCTCTCCCTCCTCCCTTTCTCTCAGACCCTCTCCCTCCTCCTGTTCTCTCAGACCCTCTCCCTCCTCCCTTTCTCTAAGACCCTCTCCCTCCTCCCGTTCTCTCAGACCCTCTCCCTCCTCCCTTTCTCTAAGACCCTCTCCCTCCTCTCTTTCTCTCAGACCCTCTCCCTCCTCCCTTTCTCTAAGACCCTCTCCCTCCTCTCTTTCTCTCAGACCCTCTCCCTCCTCCCTTTCTCTAAGACCCTCTCCCTCCTCCCGTTCTCTCAGACCCTCTCCCTCCTCTCTTTCTCTCAGACCCTCTCCCTCCTCTCTTTCTCTCAGACCCTCTCCCTCCTCCCTTTCTCTCAGACCCTCTCCCTCCTCTCTTTCTCTCAGACCCTCTCCCTCCTCCCTTTCTCTAAGACCCTCTCCCTCCTCCCGTTCTCTCAGACCCTCTCCCTCCTCCCTTTCTCTCAGACCCTCTCCCTCCTCCCTTTCTCTAAGACCCTCTCCCTCCTCCCGTTCTCTCAGACCCTCTCCCTCCTCCCGTTCTCTCAGACCTTCTCCCTCCTCCCGTTCTCTCAGACCCTCTCCCTCCTCCCTTTCTCTAAGACCCTCTCCCTCCTCCCTTTCTCTAAGACCCTCTCCCTCCTCCCGTTCTCTCAGACCCTCTCCCTCCTCCCTTTCTCTAAGACCCTCTCCCTCCTCCCTTTCTCTAAGACCCTCTCCCTCCTCCCTTTCTCTCAGACCTTCTCCCTCCTCCCGTTCTCTCAGACCCTCTCCCTCCTTCCGTTCTCTCAGACCCTCTCCCTCCTCCCATTCTCTCAGACCCTCTCCCTCCTCCCTTTCTCTAAGACCCTCTCCCTCCTCCCATTCTCTCAGACCCTCTCCCTCCTCCCTTTCTCTAAGACCCTCTCCCTCCTCCCTTTCTCTCAGACCTTCTCCCTCCTCCCGTTCTCTCAGACCCTCTCCCTCCTTCCGTTCTCTCAGACCCTCTCCCTCCTCCCTTTCTCTAAGACCCTCTCCCTCCTCCCGTTCTCTCAGACCCTCTCCCTCCTCCCGTTCTCTCAGACCCTCTCCCTCCTCCCTTTCTCTAAGACCCTCTCCCTCCTCCCTTTCTCTCAGACCTTCTCCCTCCTCCCATTCTCTCAGACCCTCTCCCTCCTTCCGTTCTCTCAGACCCTCTCCCTCCTCCCATTCTCTCAGACCCTCCTCCTCCTCCCATTCTCTCAGACCCTCCTCCTCCTCCCGTTCTCTCAGACCCTCTCCCTCCTCCCGTTCTCTCAGACCCTCTCCCTCCTCCCTTTCTCTAAGACCCTCTCCCTCCTCCCTTTCTCTAAGACCCTCTCCCTCCTCCCTTTCTCTCAGACCTTCTCCCTCCTCCTGTTCTCTCAGACCCTCTCCCTCCTCCCTTTCTCTCAAAACCTCTCCCTCCTCCCTTTCTCTCAGACCCTCTCCCTCCTCCCTTTCTCTCAAACCCTCTCCCTCCTCCCTTTCTCTCAGACCCTCTCCCTCCTCCCTTTCTCTCAAACCCTCTCCCTCCTCCCTTTCTCTCAGACCCTCTCCCTCCTCCCGTTCTCTCAGACCCTCTCCCTCCTCCCTTTCTCTAAGACCCTCTCCCTCCTCCCTTTCTCTCAGACCTTCTCCCTCCTCCTGTTCTCTCAGACCCTCTCCCTCCTCCCTTTCTCTCAAACCCTCTCCCAACTCCCTTTCGTCTATTCTATATCCCATTCTTCCCTGGTAGTGATATCTGCCATGTGAATGAAGTGGAGAGGGAGTCACAAGGTTAGGTTAACCTGCTGTTTGGTAGCAGCACGTCACACCGGCCACATCCCTATGTCTGCTTACAAGAACACACAATAATCCAAGATAGAGAGAGAGGGAGGGGGAGAAAGAAATAGGCAGCAATCCATACCACTCTACTCCATTTTACACACACTAACATACATATATACACACACACACACACACACACACACAGAGACACACACACACAAACATATAAACATGCATCCATGCGCTCATTTCTCATGTGTGATGTGTAGTGTGATGTGTAATGTGTAGTGTGATGTGTAGTGTGATGTGATGTGTGATGTGTAGTGTGATGTGTAGTGTGTAGTGTGATGTGATGTGACCGTGCTTCTGCACTTGCATTGCTTGCTGTTTGGGGTTTTAGGCTGGGTTTCTGTACAGCACTTTGAGATATCAGCTGATGTACGAAGGGCTATATGAATAAATTTGATTTGATTTTGATTTGTGTAGTGTTATGTGTAGTGTGTAGTTTGATGTGTAGTGTGATGTGTAGTGTGTAGTTTGATGTGTGATGTGTAGTGTGTAGTGTGTGATGTGATGTGTAATGTGATGTGTGATGTATAGTGTGATGTGTAGTGTGTAGTGTGTAGTGTGGTGTGTAGTGTGTAGTGTGATGTGTAGTGTGATGTGTAGTGTGATGTGTAGTGTGATGTATAGTGTGTGATGTGATGTGTAGTGTGATGTGTAGTGTGCAGTGTGATGTGTAGTGTGTAGTGTGATGTGTGATGTGTGATGTGTAGTGTAGTGTGTAGTGTGTAGTGTTATGTGATGTGTAGTGTGTAGTGTGATGTGTGATGTGATGTGACCGTGCTTCTGCACTTGCATTGCTTGCTGTTTGGGGTTTTAGGCTGGGTTTCTGTACAGCACTTTGAGATATCAGCTGATGTACGAAGGGCTATATGAATAAATTTGATTTGATTTTGATTTGTGTAGTGTTATGTGTAGTGTGTAGTTTGATGTGTAGTGTGATGTGTAGTGTGTAGTTTGATGTGTGATGTGTAGTGTGATGTGTAGTGTGATGTGTGATGTGATGTGTAGTGTGATGTGATGTGTAGTGTGTGGTGTGATGTGATGTGTAATGTGATGTGTAATGTAATGTAAAGTGTGATGTGTAGTGTGATGTGATGTGTAGTGTGTAGTGTGATGTGATGTGTAGTGTGATGTGTAGTGTGTGATGTGTAGTGTGATGTGTAGTGTGATGTGTAGTGTGTGATGTGTAGTGTGATGTGTGATGTGTAGTGTGTAGTGTGATGTGTAGTGTGTAGTGTGATGTGTAGTGTGTGATGTGTAGTGTGATGTGTAGTGTGTGATGTGTAGTGTGATGTGTGATGTGTGATGTGTAGTGTAGTGTGTGATGTGTAGTGTGATGTGTGATGTGTGATGTGATATGTGATGTGTAGTGTGATGTGTAGTGTGTGATGTGTAGTGTGTGATGTGTAGTGTGATGTGTAGTGTGTGGTGTAGTGTGTGATGTGTAGTGTGATGTGTGATGTGTAGTGTGTAGTGTGATGTGTAGTGTGTAGTGTGATGTGTGATGTGTAGTGTGATGTGTAGTGTGATGTGTAGTGTGTGATGTGTAGTGTGATGTGCAGTGTGTGATGTGTGATGTGTAGTGTGATGTGTAGTGTGTGATGTGTAGTGTGATGTGTAGTGTGTGATGTGTAGTGTGATGTGTGATGTGTGATGTGTAGTGTAGTGTGTAGTGTGTAGTGTTATGTGATGTGTAGTGTGATGTGTGATGTGTAGTGTGATGTGTAGTGTGATGTGTGATGTGATGTGACCGTGCTTCTGCACTTGCATTGCTTGCTGTTTGGGGTTTTTAGGCTGGGTTTCTGTACAGCACTTTGAGATATCAGCTGATGTACGAAGGGCTATATAAATAAATTTGATTTGATTTTGATTTGTGTAGTGTGATGTGTAGTGTTATGTGTAGTGTGTAGTTTGATGTGTGATGTGTAGTGTGATGTGTAGTGTGTAGTGTGATGTGTAGTGTGATGTGATGTGTAGTGTGTAGTGTGATGTGTAGTGTGATGCGTAGTGTGATGTGTGATGTGTGATGTGATGTGTAGTGTGTAGTGTGATGTGATGTGTAGTGTGATGTGTAGTGTGATGTGTAGTGTGCTGTGTAGTGTGTGATGTGTAGTGTGATGTGTGATGTGTAGTGTGATGTGTAGTGTGTAGTGTGATGTGTAGTGTGTAGTGTGATGTGTGATGTGTAGTGTGATGTGTAGTGTGTGATGTGTAGTGTGATGTGTAGTGTGTGATGTGTAGTGTGATGTGTAGTGTGTGATGTGTAGTGTGATGTGTGATGTGTGATGTGTAGTGTAGTTTGTGATGTGTAGTGTGATGTGTGATGTGTGATGTGTAGTGTGTAGTGTGATGTGATGTGTAGTGTGATGTGTAGTGTGTGATGTGTAGTGTGTGATGTGTAGTGTGATGTGTAGTGTGATGTGTAGTGTGATGTGTGATGTGTAGTGTGATGTGTAGTGTGTAGTGTGATGTGTAGTGTGTAGTGTGATGTGTGATGTGTAGTGTGATGTGTAGTGTGTGATGTGTAGTGTGATGTGTAGTGTGTGATGTGTAGTGTGATGTGTGATGTGTGATGTGTGATGTGTAGTGTAGTGTGTAGTGTGTAGTGTTATGTGATGTGTAGTGTGATGTGTGATGTGTAGTGTGATGTGTAGTGTGTGATGTGTGATGTGTGATGTGTAGTGTAGTGTGTAGTGTGTAGTGTTATGTGATGTGTAGTGTGATGTGTGATGTGTAGTGTGATGTGTAGTGTGATGTGTGATGTGTAGTGTGATGTGTAGTGTGTAGTGTGATGCGTAGTGTGTGATGTGTAGTGTGATGTGTAGTGTGTAGTGTTATGTGTAGTGTGTGATGTGTAGTGTGATGTGTGATGTGTAGTGTGTGATGTGTAGTGTGATGTGTAGTGTGTAGTGTGATGTGTGATGTGTAGTGTGATGTGTAGTGTGTAGTGTGATGTGTAGTGTGATGTGATGTGTAGTGTGATGTGTGATGTGTAGTGTGATGTGTAGTGTGTAGTGTGATGTGTAGTGTGTAGTGTGATGTGTAGTGTGTAGTGTGTAGTGTGATGTGTAGTGTGTAGTGTGTGATGTGTAGTGTGATGTGTGATGTGTAGTGTGTGATGTGTAGTGTGATGTGTAGTGTGTAGTGTGATGTGTGATGTGTAGTGTGATGTGTAGTGTGATGTGTAGTGTGATGTGTGATGTGTAGTGTGATGTGTAGTGTGATGTGTAGTGTGTAGTGTGATGTGTAGTGTGTAGTGTGTAGTGTGTAGTGTGATGTGTAGTGTGTAGTGTGATGTGTAGTGTGTAGTGTAGTGTAGTGTGATGTGTAGTGTGATGTGTAGTGTGTAGTGTGTAGTGTAGTGTGATGTGTAGTGTGATGTGTAGTGTGTAGTGTAGTGTGATATGTGATGTGTGATGTGTAGAGTGATGTGTAGTGTGATGTGTAGTGTAGTGTGATGTGTGATGTGTAGTGTGATGTGTAGTGTGATGTGTAGTGTGATGTGTAGGTTGATGTGTATTGTAGTGTGATGTGTAGTGTAGTGTGTAGCGTGGTCTGATGGGAGATTGGACTGTACTGTGGTGGTTAGGGAGAGGAAAGGGAGATCAGAAAAATGGCATGAAACCCTTAATTAACTGTATTTATGATAATATAATCACATTTTACCTTAACAATAATTACATTACACAATTGCTGATACATCACATGCATTTGTTTTATTTTCCTGCATAACTAAAATCAGGATTATTCCTCCATTGCCAATCATTCCAATTAGACTGGTTTGGATTTCTCGTTGACCAATAGGCTGCCAATTTCACCCCATTCTGACAAAGCCCCTCTAGAAATGTAATAAGGTCTCTAAGGTCACATCTACCTCCCCAGATAGGATACGAACACTTCAGCCTCATGACAAAATGTGTAGAATAGCATGAGATTAGCTATAAAACTGCCCATTTTCTCTCAGCCTCATGACAAAATGAAATGTGTAGAATAGCATGAGATTGGCTATAACACTGCCCATTTTCTCTCAGCCTCATGACAAAATGAAATGTGTAGAATAGCAAGAGATTGGCTATAACACTGCCCATTTTCTCTCAGCCTCATGACAAAATTACATTTGTAGAATAGGAAGTTAGCTGCTTCCTGCCCAATCCTGGGGGCTGAGGAGTGGTGAAGGAATGCTCTGTCTCTGCTTTCTTCTCAGGCATGCAAAGCCCTCTCCCTTCATTGCGTGTGGCTGCAAGGTCACTGGGCTAGACAGGCCCCACGCCCCAACACACACACACGCACACATTAACTGATCGTGCCGCCAGTGAGAGAATTAGGCTGAGAAGCCGGCAGGGAGGGCTAGAGCAAGGGGGTTAAATGTGTGTGTTTTGATTTATACAACGGGTGGGTTTAATCCCGGATACTGATTACTTAAATCCTTGTTCCAGCCCGTGTCTATTCCACAAGGCTGTGACGTTGAAACGCTTATTTACTGTTCCATCGCATCGTCTCATCAACCCAGCCAGGCAATTTATAAACTTGATCTCCACTCTCCCTTCTATTGGACTTGGTTTTCAACAGCGGAGATTTGTATAAACCATACTGTCTGTCTCTTTGACATGTGCATTGTTGTTTCAATATTGAAATTAGATCTCCACTTGTCCCATAGTAATTAGCATGTCGGGAGTCGGGAAAAGACAGACAGGCAGCCATTCAAAATCACGAATCAGCATATTTTTTTGGGATACATACAAAATAATGTAAATAGAAAAACGGGTCAAACTAAATGAAATGCAGGTAGTTTGCCATCTTCCCAGTTTCAGTTTGAAGTGATTGTGTTAGATGTGTAGTTGGCTAGCTCCTCCTCAACAACATTGTCCTGACGAGAGTGCCAGGCAAAATCGCGTTTCCAAATAAATGTCAGTAGACGTTAAAGAAATGCAAATGCAGACAGCTACTTTTCTGTTATTCATGAAGCACTGTTTGACATGACTGTGTTAGCCCGAGTTGGCTAGATAACAAGCAAGGGATAATAATGTTGACATGACTGTGTTAGCCTGAGTTGGCTAGATAACAAGCAAGGGGATAATAATGTTGACATGACTGTGTTAGCCTGAGTTGGCTAGATAACAAGAAAGGGGATAATAATGTTTGACATGACTGTGTTAGCCCGAGTTGGCTAGATAACAAACAAGGGGATAATAATGTTTGACATGATTGTGTTAGCCCGAGTTGGCTAGATAACAAACAAGGGGATAATAATGTTTGACATGACTGTGTTAGCCCGAGTTGGCTAGATAACAAACAAGGGGATAATAATGTTGACATGACTGTGTTAGCCTGAGTTGGCTAGATAACAAGAAAGGGGATAATAATGTTTGACATGACTGTGTTAGCCTGAGTTGGCTAGATAACAAGCAAGGGGATAAGAATGTTGACATGACTGTGTTAGCCCGAGTTGGCTAGATAACAAACAAGGGGATAATAATGTTTGACATGACTGTGTTAGCCCGAGTTGGCTAGATAACAAGCAAGGGGATAAGAATGTTTGACATGACTGTGTTAGCCCGAGTTGGCTAGATAACAAGCAAGGGGATAAGAATGTTTGACATGACTGTGTTAGCCCGAGTTGGCTAGATAACAAGAAAGGGGATAAGAATGTTTGACATGACTGTGTTAGCCCGAGTTGGCTAGATAACAAGAAAGGGGATAAGAATGTTTGACATGACTGTGTTAGCCCGAGTTGGCTAGATAACAAGCAAGGGGATAAGAATGTTGTCAGCCAGCATGGCAACTGAGCATGGACTCAAAGACTAGATGTAACATAGTACACCTAAATCCGGGACATTGAAATTAGTATGATATGTTATGTTTTGGTAAGGTTACATAGGATAGTAGGTTACGTAAAGGGAAAGGAAACACTAGGCACCAGCTCACTGTACCTGTAAATCGCCATATTGGCATTGTTGCATCACTGGCAGGATTCCCCAAAACTGAAAGACAGTGAACTCTGTGTGCATTAATGACAACAATCATGGTTTCAAACCATTATACCTATTTTGAAAGCTGAGAAACAAACCTCTCAAATGTCCATGACATACAGTACAATAACACCACATTCATCAAACGGTAATCAGTTCAGAAAAAAACACTTGTGAAAATGTGTATGTTACACAAAAACCAAACGTTTCCTCTGTCACGAACCGGCTCGAAGTCCGTAACAAAAAGGGAGACCACGTGGAGATAAGGAATAGCAAAATATATTTATTAACTGAAGTAAACTAAATACAATTAACAATGGTGTGTGTGTGTAGTCAGTAATCAGTCGTGTAAGTGAGTGGTTTCGTGCATAAATGTGATAATGATGGGTGTTGAAAGGTGCCAAAACAAACAAACAAAACGGCCACAAAAATGCCACAACCAAAATATATCAGTGTGTCTCCTCACTGATCGGGGAAGAGGTGTATTTATGTGTGTCCCATGTCGCTGACGACCCTCCCGGCTCCGCCCACCGACATCCTAATAAGGAAAACAAGAGCAAAGAGAGAATACGGCAGACGGAGTGGGAGGGTCGTCACACCGTAAATAAACGCCATTTCCGCAACTTCCTAATGAAGACAGAGAATAACTTAGAGAACATTGAGTCTTCCTTATGTTGTGAGGTTTGAACATCTGAAATCAGAATGTAATACATTTTACTGTGAATGAGTTGTAGACGTTTTTGTGAATGGTGGTATTTTTCGTGAATTCTATGGAATATTCTGTTATCAGACACTTTCTTATCTGGATTGGATATTAAACACAGATCTGCACCAAACCATATCACAAATCTAATTTAGTCTTACATATGATAGCGAAAGAAATACACAAGTAATATCATATTAATAAATAATCACTTTATTGAGGGAAATACATCTTCTCACTCAAGCCTGAAAACAAAGTGCAAGTTACATCGAAAATTGGAATTGCAAAATATGATAAGAATAAATTGTATAACAACAATAATTGGCTTCTACAACTTCCCTTTCTTACATTCAAACATTCCCCTAGGCTTACAACCTAATACATTCCCCTAGGCTTACAACCTAATACATTCCCCTAGGCTTACAGCCTAATACATTCCCCTAGGCTTACAACCTAATACATTCCCCTAGGCTTACAACCTAATACATTCCCCTAGGCGTACAACCTAATACATTCCCCTAGGCTTACAGCCTAATACATTCCCCTAGGCTTACAACCTAATACATTCCCCTAGGCTTACAACCTAATACATTCCCCTAGGCTTACAGCCTAATACATTCCCCTAGGCTTACAACCTAATACATTCCCCTAGGCTTACAACCTAATACATTCCCCTAGGCTTACAATCTAATACATTCCCCTAGGCTTACAGCCTAATACATTCCCCTAGGCTTACAACCTAATACATTCCCCTAGGCTTACAACCTAATACATTCCCCTAGGCTTACAGCCTAATACATTCCCCTAGGCTTACAGCCTAATACATTCCCCTAGGCTTACAGCCTAATACATTCCCCTAGGCTTACAGCCTAATACATTCCCCTAGGCTTACAGCCTAATACATTCCCCTAGGCTTACAGCCTAATACATTCCCCTAGGCATACAGCCTAATACATTCCCCTAGGCTTACAGCCTAATACATTCGCCTAGGCTTACAGCCTAATACATTCCCCTAGGCTTACAGCCTAATACATTCCCCTAGGCTTACAACCTAATACATTCCCCTAGGCTTACAGCCTAATACATTCCCCCAAGCTTACAGCCTAATACATTCCCCTAGGCTTACAACCTAATACATTCCCTAGGCTTACAACCTAATACATTCCCCTAGGCTTACAACCTAATACATTCCCCTAGGCTTACAACCTAATACATTCCCCTAGGCTTGCAACCTAATACATTCCCCTAGGCTTACAACCTAATACATTCCCCTAGGCTTACAACCTAATACATTCCCTAGGCTTACAACCTAATACATTCCCCTAGGCTTACAACCTAATACATTCCCTAGGCTTACAACCTAATACATTCCCTAGGCTTACAACCTAATACATTCCCCTAGGCTTACAACCTAATACATTCCCCTAGGCTTACAACCTAATACATTCCCTAGGCTTACAACCTAATACATTCCCCCAAGCTTACAGCCTAATACATTCCCCCAAGGCTTACAACCTAATACATTCCCTAGGCTTACAACCTAATACATTCCCTAGGCTTACAACCTAATACATTCCCCTAGGCTTACAACCTAATACATTCCCTAGGCTTACAACCTAATACATTCCCTAGGCTTACAACCTAATATATTCCCTAGGCTTACAACCTAATACATTCCCCTAGGCTTACAACCTAATACATTCCCCTAGGCTTACAACCTAATACATTCCCTAGGCTTACAACCTAATACATTCCCTAGGCTTACAACCTAATACATTCCCTAGGCTTACAACCTAATACATTCCCTAGGCTTACAACCTAATACATTCCCCTAGGCTTACAACCTAATACATTCCCTAGGCTTACAACCTAATACATTCCCCTAGGCTTACAACCTAATACATTCCCCTAGGCTTACAACCTAATACATTCCACTAGGCCTATAATCTAATACATTCCACTAGGCCTATAATCTAATACATTCCCCTAGGCCTATAATCTAATACATTCCACTAGGCCTATAACCTAATACATTCCACTAGGCCTATAGTCTAATACATTCCACTAGGCCTATAATCTAATACATTTTACTAGGCCTATAATGTAATACATTCCACTAGGCCTATAATCTAATACTTTCCACTAGGCCTATAATCTATTACATTCCACTAGGCCTATAATCTAATACATTCCACTAGGCCTATAATCTAATACATTCCCCTAGGCCTATAATCTAATACATTCCACATTCCACTAGGTCTATAATCTAATACATTCCACTAGGTCTATAATCTAATACATTTTACTAGGTCTATAGTCTAATACATTACACTAGGCCTATAGTCTAATACATTCCACTAGGCCTCTAATCTATAATGCGTGTGTGTGTGTGTGTGTGTGTGTGTGTGTGTGTGTGTGTGTGTGTGTGTGATATTCAGCTGTGTTCAATTGTATTCTTCATACTATAAATAATATAAAATAATTCCACTGAATTCTAAGAAAATCTTGTCTGCTAAATGAACTAGTGTATCCCACAGCCATATGGCATAGCCAGATCAGGACCTAACATGAGGCCAACTCAGAGTATGTTATTCTGTTCTTCTGAAATAGACTACATTTTCTTCATATCATATTTCTTTATACCTGTCTAAAATACATAATGGATTTATTGTGGAGGTGTAGACTATATTACATGGATTTATTAGACTTTTTTTAAATGTAGATGTTCCAAAGGTCTGCATCAGTGGCTTGTAGGCTGTGTGAGGAAGCCAGGAGATGCTAAATGTGTTTATGTTAATTAATGGTCAATTACTGTGAGTTACTACTTGGTTACAGGGTTAATTCTACTTGGTTACAGGGTTAATTATACTTGGTTACAGGGTTAATTTACTTGGTTACAGGGTTAATTCTACTTGGTTACAGGGTTAATTCTACTTGGTTACAGGGTTAATTCTACTTGGTTACAGGGTTAATTCTGCTTGGTTACAGGGTTGATTCTGCTTGGTTACAGGGTTAATTCTGCTTGGTTACAGAGTTGATTCCGCTTGGTTACAGGGTTGATTCCGCTTGGTTACAGGGTGAAAACAGTTAATTGAGAGTGGTTAAGGATAGGGCTATGGTTTGAGGAAGGCTTAAAACAAAATAATTATAAACAACATCTGTATTCATGGTGTGCCCGCGGCTTGCTAGAGCATGGTGAACTGCCCTGGCGCAGTGGTCGAAGCAGCGTGCTCCAGCTCCGAGCCTCATGAGTTTTCGCCCAGTGCTGGATGATCATTTTTTGTGAGCGTCGAAGAAGGCCTATATGACATTTCTCAGGACATTTACAAACGTCTAAAAATGGTCTGCTATTTCTAGTGACCAGCCTGCTCACACACATACTCCGAGACGGATTTGTTTTTATATTCATAAAAGGGAGAGGTTTGTCCACAACCAACGCTGACCCTCGTTGACCTGCAGGAGGACATTTTGTGCCCTTGTTCCCAAAAACATTTTGTGCCCTCCACACTGTACATTCTTTACTAGTGTTATTTATTAGCCCAGCAGCTATGTTTTTTTAAGGAAGTGCGTCTGACAACAAAGTGTTCTATATCTGAGTGAGACAGTACCTGAACCCTCTGTCATGACAGTGATATAGAAGATACCATACCCAGATGTCAAACCAACAATACTCTTCACTTCCTGTGTCTAGTTAATGGGTCACTTTTGAGCAGTATTGATGTGACTTGTTTACTTTCTAACTGGCAGTTTGAGATGAGCTACCTAAGACAGAACTACCCATAACTACCCATAACTACCCATGACTCCAGAACTACCCAGAACTACCCAGAACTACCCATGACTCCTTAACTACCCATAACTACCCATAAATACCCAGAACTCCAGAACTACCCAGAACTACCCAGAACTACCCATGACTCCATAACTACCCATAACTACCCATAAATACCCAGAACTCCATAACTACCCACAACTACCCATAACTACCCATGACTCCAGAACTACCCAGAACTACCCAGAACTACCCAGAACTCCAGAACGACCCATAACTACCCATAACTACCCATGACTCCATAACTACCCAGAACTACCCAGAACTCCAGAACTATCCATAACTCCAAACTGTTGCTACCTAAAACAGAACTACCCAGAACTACCCATAACTACCCATAACTGATCACTGTAGCTACCTAAGACAGAACTACCCAAAACTACCCATAACTACCAATCACTCCAGAGCTACCCATAACTACCCATAACTCCACAATGTAGCTACCTAAGACAGAACTACCCATATCTCCAGAATTGCCCATAACTCATCACTGTAGCTACCTAAGACAGAACTACCCATAACTACCCATGACTACCCATAACTCCATAACTACCCATAACTCCACACTTTAGCTACCAAAGACAGAACTACCCATAACTCCAGAACTACCCTTAACTACCCATAACTCCACACTGTAGCTACCTAAGACAAAACAAGCCATAACTCCAGAACTACCTAGAACTACCCATAACTACACAGAACTCCAGAACTACCCATAATTCCACACTGCAGCTACCTAAGACAAAACAACCCATAACTCCAGAAGTACCCAGAACTACCCAGAACTCCAGAACTACCCATAATTCCACACTGCAGCTACCTAAGAAAGAACTACCCATAACTCCAGAACTACCCTTAACTACCCATAACTCCACACTGTAGCTACCTAAGACAAAACAAGCCATAACTCCAGAACTACCTAGAACTACCCATAACTACACAGAACTCCAGAACTACCCATAATTCCACACTGCAGCTACCTAAGACAAAACAACCCATAACTCCAGAAGTACCCAGAACTACCCAGAACTCCAGAACTACCCAAAATTCCACACTGCATCTACCTAAGAAAGAACTACCCATAACTCCAGAACTACCCATAACTCAACACTGTAGACAAAACACCAGAACTCCCTCCCAAACTATTCCTCAACCCATCGGTAACATCCACCAGACAGGCCATTTACAATCATCTCATGACAAAGGAACTTCAACCACACGTTTGACCTTGACTTGAAAATTATTTACACTTTTTGTTCCCTGTTCTGTAAAAGTGGTAGCCAGGCGTATGGTATGGTATGGTGTGTGTGTTTGTGTGTGTGTGTGTATAGTGTGCGACTCCCTCCCTCCCTCCATCCCTCTCTCTCTCTCTCTCTCTCTCTCTGTCTCTCTCTCTCTCGCTCTCTCTCCCTCTCTCTCTCTCTCTCTCTCTCTCTCTCTCTCTCTCTCTCTCTCTCTCTCTCTCTCTCTCTCTCGCTCTCACTCTCTCTCGCTCTCTGTCTCTCTCGCCCCATGCCCCTGAAGAGGGGAAAGCATCAACAGCCCCATTGTGTGTATGTGTGCGTGTGTGTATCCATTGTGTGACGATTGGAGGGGTGAAAGAGGGCATTTGTTCTAATCATTCTTACGTTACTCAGCACACACTGGATAAACACACGCACACTTACACACACAGGGTGGGGGTTGGCAGGGGGTCATTAGAGGGGGCAGAGATTTGTTTTTGGGAACAAGGGCACAAAAGGTCCTCCTGCAGGTCAACTAGGGTCAGTTTTGGTTGTGGACAAACCTCTCCCTTTTATGAATGGAAAAACAAAGCCGTCTCGGAATATGTGTGTGAGCAGGCTGGTCACTACAAATAGCCGACAAGTTTGAAAATGTACTGAAAACTTTCATATATGCCTTCTTCGAAGCTCACAAAAAATGATCACCTAGCACTGGGCGGAAACTCATGAGGCTCGGAGCTGGAGCACGCTGCTTCGACCACTGCGCCTGGGCAGTTCACCATGCTCTAGCAAGCCGCGAGCACACCATGAATACAGATGTTGTTTATAATTTTTTGGTTTTAAGCCTTCCTCAAACCATAGCCCTATCCTTAACCACTCTCAATGAACTGTTAACCCTGGAGTTGTTTCTGTTTTCACCCTGTAACCACGCGGAATCAATCCTGTAACCAAGCGGTATCAACCCTGTAACCACGCGGAATCAACCCTGTAACCAAGCGGAATCAACCCTGTAACCAAGCAGAATTATCCTGTAACCAAGCAGAATTAACCCTGTAACCAAGCAGAATTATCCCTGAAACCATGCAGAATCAACCCTGTAACCAAGTAGATTAAACCCTGTAACCAGGTGGAATCAACCCTGTAACCAAGTATGATCAACCCTGTAACCAAGTAGAATTCAACCCTGTAACCAAGTATGATCAACCCTGTAACCAAGTAGAATTCACCCTGTAACCAAGTAGAATTAACCCTGTAACCAAGTAGAATTAACCCTGTAACCAAGTAGAATTAACCCTGTAACCAAGTAGAATCAACCCTGTAACCAAGTAGAATTAACCCTATAACCAAGTAGAATTAACCCTGTAACCAAGTAGGATCAACCCTGTAACCAAGTAAATTAACCCTGTAACCACCAGAATTAACCCTGTAACTAAGTAGAATTAACCCTGTAACTAAGTAGAATTAACCCTGTAACCAAGTAGATTTTAATGCGTCAAAAACAGACTTTGAGCTGCGAAGGGAAACTATGAGATTTTCTTGTTGTGAGTACTGCTGTGGTTGTCACGAAATTTCATCAGACAGTGATTGTCAAGCAAATAACTGTCGGTCTCTTGGTAATTGACCGTTAATTAACATAAACCCATTTAGCATCTCCTGGCTTCCTCACACAGCCTATAAGCCACTGATGCAGACCTTTCGAACATCTACATTTTAAAAAGTCTAATAAGTCTAATAAGTATCATAGCCTACACCTTCAAACAACTTCTCCCTCAACGTGATCAACACAAAGGAGATGATTGTGGACTACAGGAAAAAGAGGACCGCGAACGCCCCCATTCTCATCGACGGGGCTGCAGTTTTGTAGGTTGAGAGCTTCAAGTTCCTTGATGTCCACATCACCAACAAACTAACATGGTCCAAGCACACCATAACAGTCGTGAAGATGGCATGACAAACCTATTCCCCCTCAGGAGACTGAAAAGATTTGGCAGGGGTCCTCAGATCTTCAAAAGGTTCTACAGCTGCGCCATCGAGAGCATCCTGACTAGTTGCATCACCGCCTGGTATGGCAACAGCTCGGCCTCCGACGGCAAGGCACTACACAGGGTAGTGCGATCGGCCCAGTACATCACCGGGGCAAAGCTTCCTGCCATCCAGGACCTTTATACCAGGCGGTGTCAGATGAAGGCCCTCAAAGTTGTCAAAGACTCCAGCCACCCTAGTCATAGACTGTTCTCTCTGCTACCGCAAGGCAAACGGTACTGCAGCGCCAAGTCTACGTCCAAGAGTCTGAACAGCTTCTACCCCCAAGTCATAAGACTCCTGAACATCTAATCAAATGGCTACCCGGACTATTTGCATTGCCCCCCCCTCTCTGTTGTTATCATCTATGCATATTCACTTTAATAACTCTAACAACATGTATATATTGCCTCAATTACCTCAACTAACCGGTGCCCCCACAATGACTCTATACTGGTACCCCCCTGTATATAGCCTCCACATTGACTCTGTACTGGTACCCCCTGTATATAGCCTCGACATTGACTCTATACTGGTACCCCCTGTATATAGCCTCCACATTGACTCTATACTGGTACCCCCCTGTATATAGCCTCCACATTGACTCTATACCGGTACCCCCCCCTGTATATAGCCTCCACATTGACTCTATACCGGTACCCCCCTGTATATAGTCTCGCTATTGTTATTTTACTGCTGCTCTTTAATTACTTGTTACTTTTATCTCTTATTCGTATTTTTTTTTTATGGAACTGCATTGTTGGTTATGGGCTTGTAAGTAAGTAAGCATTTTACTGCAAGGACCTGTTGTATTCGGGACGCATGTGACTAATACAATTTGATTTGATTTGATTTGAACTTGACAAAGATCCGTTTGGGATGGAAACGTTGTCAATTAAGCGGTAATAACGGTAACAATGGTAATAATGGTGATAACGGTGATAACGGCAACAATGGTAACAACGGTAATAATGTTAACAACGGTAACAATGGTAATAACGGTAATAACGGGAATAACGGTAACAATGGCAATAACGGTAACAATGGTAATAATGGTAATAGCGGTAATAATGGTAACAATGGTAACAACGGTAATAATGGTAACAATGGTAACAATGGTAACAGCGGTAACAATGGCAATAACGGTAACAATAGTAATGACGGTAATAACGGTAACAATGGTAATAACGGTAATAACGGTAGCAATGGTAATAGCTGTAATAACGGTAATACCGGTAACAATGGTAACAACAGTAATAACGGTAACAATGGTAATAACGGTAATAACAGTAACAATGGTAATAACGGTAACAACTGTAATAACGGCAACAATGGTAATACCGGTAACAATGGTAATAACGGTAACAATGGTAATAACGGTAACAATGGCAATAACGGCAATACCGGTAATAACGGTAACAATGGTAATAACGGTAATAACTGTAATAACGGCAACAATGGTAACAACGGTAACAATGGTAATAACGGTAACACCGGTAATAACGGTAATAACGGTAACAATGGTAATAACGGCAACAATGGTAATAACGGTAATAACGGTAATAACTGTAATAACGGCAACAATGGTAATAACGGTAACAATGGTAATAACGGTAACAACGGTAATAATGGTGATAACGGTAATAACGGTAACAATGGTAATAACGGCAACAACGGTAATATTGGCGACAACGGTAATAACGGTAACAATGGCAATAACGGTAACAATGGTAATAACGGTAACAATGGTAATAACGGTGATAACGGTAATAACGGTAATAACAGCGATAATGGTAATAACGGTAATAACGGCGATAACAGCGTCAACGGCGATAATGGTAATAATAACGGTGATAACAGTGATAACGGCGATAACGGTAATAATAACGGTGAAAACGGTGATAACGGTAATAATAACGGTGATAACAGTAATAATAACGGTGATAACGGCGATAATGGTAATAACGGTAACAACTGTAATAACGGTGATAACAGTGATAACGGCGATAACGGTAATAATAACGGTGATAATGGTAATAATAACGGCGAAAACAGTGATAACGGTAATAATAACGGTGATAACGGTGATACTGGTAATAATAACGGTGATAACGGTGATAATGGTAATAATAACGGTGAAAACGGTGATAACGGTAATAATAACGGTGATAACGGTGATAACGGTAATGCCGGTAACAACGGTGATAATGGTAATAATAATGGTGATAACTGTAATACTGGTAGCAACGGTGATAATGGTAATAATAACGGTGAAAACGGTGATAACGGTAATAATAACGGTGATAACGGTGATAAAGGTAATAATAACGGTAATAACGGCGATAAAGGTAATAATAACGGCGATAACGGTAATAACAACGGTGATAACGGTGATAAAGGTAATAATAACTGCAATAACGGTGATAAAGGTAATAATAACGGTAATAACGGTGATATCGGTAATAATAACGGTGATAACGGTGATAACAGTGATAACGGTAACAACGGTGATAACGGTGATAAAGGTAATAATAACGGGGAAAACGGTGATAAAGGTAATAATAACGGTAATAACGGTGATAACGGCAATAATAACAGTAATAACAGTGATAACGGTGATAACGGTAATAATATCGGCGATAACGGTGATAAAGGTAATAATAACGGCAATAACGGTGATAACGGTAATAACAACGGTGATAACGGTGATAAAGGTAATAATAACTGTAATAACGGTGATAAAGGTAATAATAACGGTAATAACGGTGATAAAGGTAATAATAACGGTAATAACGGTGATAACGGTAATAATAACGGTGATAACAGTGACAACGGTAACAACGGTGATAACGGTGATAACGGTGATAAAGGTAATAATAACGGTGAAAACGGTGATAAAGGTAATAATAACGGCAACAACGGTGATAAAGGTAATAATAACGGTAATAACGGTGATAACGGTAATAACGGTAATAACGGTGATAACGGTGATAACGGTGATAAAGGTAATAATAACGGTGAAAACGGTGATAAAGGTAATAATAACGGTGAAAACGGCGATAACGGTAATAATAACGGTAATAACGGTGACAACGGTGATAACGGTAATAAGAACGGTAATAACGGTGATAACGGTGATACCGGTAATAATAACGGTGATAACGGTAAAAATAACGGTGATAACGGTAAAAATAACAGTGATAACGGTAAAAAATAACGGTGATAACGGTGATACCGGTAATAATAACGGTTATAACGGTGATAACGGTGAATTAGGAGCTATAATAGCGTGTGGGTCCTTCTTGTCCTTTAAACAGTCTCACCCAGAGTCAGATATTTACATGAACAAGTGCATCCATAAAACCATAAATATATCGCTCTGGTGTTACATAAGAATCTAAGGATATTCAATAGGATCCATTTCACTAGGTCTGCACCTGTCACTGTTGTGTTGTGACTAAGAAGAGATGTTCTGTTAGTTCAGTATTCCTAGACCTTCTGCTCTCTTACCTACTGTGTTTAGTGGAAACTGTTACATTATCCCTCAACTGATATCAATTCTGATGCTATTATTTCCATTTCTGAACCGTCCCATGAATTCATATGTCAGATTTTCACGAGAGCGGTTGTCTCGGTTTGACAGGAGACACGTCAGGGGGTTCGTGATACGACTGAAAGTTCACTGACATTTCAGAGGGTTTGTTTATTTATTAACCTTTTACCTGCTGTGGGTCATACAGAGTGTTTCTGGGTAGTCTTAAACAAATCTACTTTGAAGCAAACGTATTCACCTCACACACATTGGTTACGGGTTTAAAAAAAGAAGACACCTGTACCATGTCAGAAATCACAGAAGTCCGTTTGATATAGAAACAACGGATTTATCAGCGAGTTAAAAAAAAATCAAATATTTATTAAATATGAAATTATGAAAAGTATATAATGACTTACCACCCATGAGGCCACTAGGTCATATTACTGCAGGAAATGGCTACGTCAATGGGCCTATAGGTGGAGAAACTGGACAGCTTTCTACTGCAGTCTACTCTTCATCATTGTCCTGTTTTCAAGGGCCCTCAATCGCATACCTGAGACTACATCTATAGTTCAAGATGTGGAGACCGATGGAGAGCAAGTCCTCCAATTGATGGGTTGGGATGGGAAAGCACTGTAGATGGTTAGAGATGACACACACATCTCATCTCATCTCACATCTCATCTCATCACACACACACACACCACACCACACCACACACCACACACACACACACACACACACACATACTGTCTGTCTAATAAAGCTGGCTGGCGTGAGAGAGAGAGTGCTCCCAGATTTACCCATCATGCCTCTCTCTAATCCACCCCAACTGGGGGAGTTTGCACGCTCTGACACTCCGGGAGGTCTAACACACAAACACACATGCACATACACACACACACACACACAGACACACAGACATGCTCAGATATCCAGGGGATCTATCAGGCCCAGTCACTGGGTCCGACTGGGCTATTCCTATTATCTTTTCAGGTTTTTTTGTTTTCCATGGTCGGGCCGAGGTCGGGATTACAATTAAGGGGTATTCACCCCCCCCCCCACACACACACACATACACTCACACTCACACTCACACTCACACTCACACTCACACACAATCTCACATTTCCAGACCCCTCTGAAGTCGGAGAAAGATGTAGACAGGAGCAGGGGAACATTTGGGAGCAGAGTTTGAACCCAATGTCCTGATATGGATCTCAAAGGTCCGTCCGTAGGTGGATCAGTGTCACACTGTATTGCACTTGGCAACAGCAGCAGGAGACAGCGGGAGTGACACACTGTATCCAGGAACTACAAATTAGCAGTAAATGACGGAGAAGTTGTCGAACCCCATTCTGCTTGCAGAAGTAGTAAACCAGCCAGATCATTTTGATAAACCGATGATGTAATGTGAGACGAGAGTCAGTAGTGTCTGTGTGGTCTAAGGCTTTGTGTTCTACCTGATTAGCATTACCGGCGGGATTAACACATTAACAAGAGACAGCCAAGCTGCCTAAACAGACTGAAATATCATTAGGATAGCTAGACAGAGGGGAGACAGAGAGGGGTTAGAGAGAGAGAGAGAGAGAGAGAGAGAGAGAGGGAGAGACAGAGTGACAGGAAGACAGAGAGAGAGAAAGAGAGACAAAGGTAACTTCCACAGAAGCTGTGAACGATCTGAGAGACAAGGCAAGAAGGGACTTTTACACCATCAAAAGGAACATAAAATTAGACATACCAATTAGGATCTGTTTAAGAAAACTTAAATCAGTTATAGAACCCATTGTCCATTATGGTTGTGAGGTCTGGGGTCCGCTCACTACAACCAAGAATTCACAAAATGGGACAAACACCACATTCAGACTCTGCATGCAAAATCCTGAAAAAATATCCTCTGTGTGTAACGGTTTTCTAGTGGTGATGAAGGAGAGTCGGACCAAACTGCAGCGTGTCGATTGCGATCCATATTTATTAAACAAAACGTAAATACGACTAAACACTAAACACTACAAAACAATAAACGTAAATGAAAACCGAAAACAGCCTATCTAGTGCAAACTAACAGAGAGTACAAGTAAGACACTAAGGACAATCACCCACGACAAACTCAAAGAATATGGCTGCCTAAATATGGTTCCCAATCAGAGACAACGATAAGCACCTGCCTCTGATTGAGAACCACTCCAGACAGCCATAGACCTTGCTAGACAACCCACTAAGCTAGAATCCCAATACCACCACCAAAACCCCAAGACAAACACACCACAATTACAAAAACCCCATGCCACACCCTGGCCTGACCAAATACATAAAGATAAACACAAAATACTTTGACCAGGGCGTGACAGAACCCCCCTAAGGTGCGGACTCCCGAACGCACCTCAAAACAATAGGGAGGGTCCGGGTGGGCGTCTGTCCATGGTGGCGGCTCCGGCGCGGGGCGTGGACCCCACTCCTTTAATGTCTTAGTCCCCTCTCCCTTCGTCCCTGGATAGTCCACCCTCGCCGCCGACCATGGCCTAGTAGTCCCCACCCAGAACCCCACTGGACTGAGGAGCAGATCGGGACTGAAGGACAGCTCGGGACCGAGGCAGCTCGGGACTGAGGGGAAGCTCGGGAGTGAGAGAAAGCTCAGGAGTGAGAGGAAGCTCAGGAGTGAGAGGAAGCTCAGGAGTGAGAGGAAGCTCAGGAGTGAGAGGAAGCTCAGGAGTGAGAGGAAGCTCAGGAGTGAGAGGAAGCTCAGGAGTGAGAGGAAGCTCAGGCAGGTAGATAGATCTACCAGCTCCTGGCTGGCTGGTGGTTTCAGCAGATCCTGGCTGACTGGCAGATCCTGGCTGACTGACAGATCTGGAAGAGTCTGGTTGACTGGCAGATCTGGAAGAGTCTGGTTGACTGGCAGATCTGGAAGAGTCAGGTTGACTGGCAGATCTGGAAGAGTCTGGTTGACTGGCAGATCTGGAAGAGTCTGGTTGACTGGCAGATCTGGAAGAGTCTGGTTGACTGGCAGATCTGGAAGAGTCTGGCTGACTGGCAGATCTGGAAGAGTCTGGCTGACTGGCAGATCTGGAAGAGTCTGGCTGACTGGCAGATCTGGAAGAGTCTGGCTGACTGGCAGATCTGGCGGCGCTGGGCAGACTGGCGGCGCTGGGCAGACTGGCGGCGCTGGGCAGACTGGCGGCGCTGGGCAGACTGGCGACGCTGGGCAGACTGGCGACGCTGGGCAGACTGGCGACCCTGGGCAGACTGGCGGTGCTGGGCAGACTGACGACGCTGGGCAGACTGACGACGCTGGGCAGACTGACGACGCTGGGCAGACTGACGACGCTGGGCAGACTGACGACGCTGGGCAGACTGGCGGTGCTGGGCAGACTGGCGGTGCTGGGCCGACTGGCGGCGCTGGGCAGACTGACGACGCTGGGCAGACTGACGACGCTGGGCAGACTGACGACGCTGGGCAGACTGACGACGCTGGGCAGACTGGCGACGCTGGGCAGACTGGCGGTGCTGGGCAGACTGGCGGTGCTGGGCCGACTGGCGATGCTGGGCAGACTGGCGATGCTGGGCAGACTGACGGTGCTGGGCAGACTGGCGACGCTGGGCAGACTGGGGGCACTGGCGGCGCTGGGCAGACTGGCGGCACTAGCTGCTCCATATAGGCTGACAGCTCTGGCGGCTTCTTACAGACTGACCGCTCTGGCGGCTCCGTGCTGACTGGCAGCTCCTTGCAGACTGGCAGCTCCTTACAGACTGACAGCTCCGTGCAGACTGGCAGCTCCTTGCAGACTGGCAGCTCCTTGCAGACTGGCAGCTCCTTGCAGACTGGCAGCTCCATGCAGACTGGCAGCTCCATGCAGACTGGCTGCTCTATGCAGACTGACAGCTCTGGCTGCTTCATGCAGACTGACATCTCTGGCTGCTCCATGTAGACTGGCTGCTTCATGCAGACTGGCAGCTCGGGCTGCTTCATGTAGACTGACAGCTCTGGCTGCTCCATGCGGACTGACAGCTCTGGCTGCTCCATGTAGACTGACTGCTTCATGCAGACTGGCAGCTCGGGCTGCTTCATGTAGACTGACAGCTCTGGCTGCTCCATGCAGACTGACAGCTCTGACTGTTCCATGCAGACTGACAGCTCTGGCTGCTTCATGCAGACTGGCAGCTCTGGCTGCTCCATGTAGACTGGCTGCTTCATGCAGACTGACAGCTCGGGCTGCTTCATGTAGACTGACAGCTCTGACTGCTCCATGCGGACTGACAGCTCTGGCTGCTCCATGCAGACTGGCTGCTTCATGCAGACTGGCAGCTCTGGCTGCTCCATGCAGACTGACAGCTCTGGCTGCTCCTTGCAGACTGGCAGCTCTGGCTGCGCTAAACAGGCGGGAGGCTCCGGCAGCGCTGTAGAGGAGGAAGGCTCTGGCTGCGCTAAACAGGCGGGAGACTCCGGCAGCGCTGGAGATGAGGAAGGCTCTAACAGCGCTAGATAGGCGGGAGACTCCGGCAGCGCAGGAGAGGAGAAAGGCTCTGGCTGCGCTAAACAGGCGGGAGGCTCCGGCAGCGCTGTAGAGGAGGATGGCTCTGGCTGCGCTGAACAGGCGAGGCACACTGAAGGCCTGGTGCGTGGTGCTGGAACTGGTGGTACTGGATCGAGGACACGCACAGGAAGCCTGGTGCGGGAGCTGCTACCGGAGGGCTGGGGTGTGGAGGTGGTACTGGATAGACCGGACCGTGCAGGCGCACTGGAGCTCTTGAGCACCGAGCCTGCCCAACCTTACCTGGCTCGATGCCCACTCTAGCCCGGCCGATACGAGGAGCTGGAATATATCGAACCGGGCTGTGCACCCGCACTGGAGACACCGTGCGCTCCACAGCATAACACGGTGCCTGCCCGGTCTCTCCAGCCCCCGGTAAGCACAGGGAGTTTGCGCAGGTCTCCTACCTGGCATAGCTATACTCCCTGTAAGCCCCCCAAGAATTTTTGGGGCTGACTCCCGGGCTTTCTTGCCAACCGTGTTCCCTCGTATCGCCGGCTCCTCTCTCCGGCTGCCTCTGCTCTCCTAAGTGCCTCCACCTGTTCCCATGGAAGGCGATCCCTTCCCGCCAGGATCTCCTCCCATGTGTAGCAACCCTTGCCATCCAATATATCGTCCCATGTCCAATCCTCATTGCGCCGCTGTTGCTGCCTTTGTTGCCTCTCCTCTTTCGGCTGCTCCTGCCTGTTGACACGCCGCTTGGTCCGTTGGTGGTGGGTGATTCTGTAACGGTTTTCTAGTGGTGATGAAGGAGAGTCGGACCAAACTGCAGCGTGTCGATTGCGATCCATATTTATTAAACAAAACGTAAATACGACTAAACACTAAACACTACAAAACAATAAACGTAAATGAAAACCGAAAACAGCCTATCTAGTGCAAACTAACAGAGAGTACAAGTAAGACACTAAGGACAATCACCCACGACAAACTCAAAGAATATGGCTGCCTAAATATGGTTCCCAATCAGAGACAACGATAAGCACCTGCCTCTGATTGAGAACCACTCCAGACAGCCATAGACCTTGCTAGACAACCCACTAAGCTAGAATCCCAATACCACCACCAAAACCCCAAGACAAACACACCACAATTACAAAAACCCCATGCCACACCCTGGCCTGACCAAATACATAAAGATAAACACAAAATACTTTGACCAGGGCGTGACACTGTGTCCAACGTAGAACACCAAATAATGCATGCAGAGCAGAATTAGGCCGATACCCACTAATTATCAAAATCCAGAAAAGAGCCATTAAATTCTATAACCACCTAAAAGGAAGTTATTCCCAAACCAAACCTTCCATAACAAAGCCATCACCGACAGAGAGATGAACCTGGAGAAGAGTCCCCTAAGCAAGCTGGTCCTGGGCCTCGGTTCACAAACACAAACACACCCCACAGAGCCCCAGGACAGCAAACCAATTAGACCCAAATAAATCATGAGAAAACAAAAAGATAATTACTTGACACATTGGAATGATTTAACAAAAAAACTGAGCAAACTAGAATGCTGTTTGGCCATAAACAGAGAGTACACAGTGGCAGAATACCTGACCACTGTGACTAACCCAAAATTAAGGAAAGCTTTGTGAGCATAGCCTTGCTATTGAGAAAGGCCGCGGTAGGCAGACATGGCTCTCAAGAGAAGACAGGCTATGTGCTCACTGCCCACAAAATGAGGTGGAAACTGAACTGCACTTCCTAACCTCCTGCCCAATGTATGACCATATTAGAGAGACATATTTCCCTCAGATTACACAGATCCACAAAGAATTCGAAAACAAATCCAATTTTGAAAAACTCCCATATCTACTGGGTGAAATTCCAGTGTGCCATCAAAGCAGCAAGATTTGTGACCTGTTGCCACGAGAAAAGGGCAACCAGTGAAGAACACGCACCATTGTAAATACAACCCATATCTATGCTTATTTATTTTATCTTGTGTCCTTTACCATTTGTACATTGTTAAAACACTGTATATATATATATATATATATATAATATGACATTTGTAATGTCTTTATTGTTTTGAAACTTCTGTATGTGTGATGTCTACTGTTAATTTTTATTGTTTATTTCACTTTATATATTATCTACCTCACTTGCTTTGGCAATGTTAACACATGTTTCCCATGCCAATAAAGCCCTTGAATTGAATTGAATTGAATTGAGAGAGAGAGAGTGAAAGAGAGAGGGAGAGAGAGAGAGAGAGAGAGAGAGAGAGACAGGGACAGAGACAGAGGGAGATAGAGAGAGAGAGTGAAAGAGAGAGGGAGAGAGAGAGAGAGAGAGAGACAGGGACAGAGACAGAGGGAGATAGAGAGAGAGAGAGAGAGAGAGT
>NC_056442.1:53427359-53449859 GCF_018296145.1 Oncorhynchus tshawytscha | reverse complement strand
GTGATTATAGTATCCAGTATGTATTACTGTGGTTATAGTATCCAGTATGTATTACTGTGGTTATAGTATCCAGTATGTATTACTGTGGTTATAGTATCCAGTATGTATTACTGTGATTATAGTATCTAGTATGTATTACTGTGATTATAGTATCCAGTATGTATTACTGTGATTATAGTATCTAGTATGTATTACTGTGATTATAGTATCCAGTATGTATTACTGTGATTATAGTATCCAGTATGTATTACTGTGATTATAGTATCCAGTATGTATTACTGTGATTATAGTATCCAGTATGTATTACTGTGATTATAGTATCCAGTATGTATTACTGTGGTTATAGTATCCAGTATGTATTACTGTGATTATAGTATCCAGTATGTATTACTGTGGTTATAGTATCCAGTATGTATTACTGTGTTTATAGTATCCAGTGTGTATGTATAATTTCAGCAATACGACCTGAGAGGGTTTGGTTTATGGCCAGTATAGAGTGTTTGCATACAGCCCTTAGCTGTGGTATATTGGCCGTGGTATATTGACCGTATACAACAAACCCCGAGGTGCCTTATTGCTATTATAAACTGGTTTTACACATAATTAGAGCTGTATAAAATACATGTTTTGTTATACCCGTTATACCCGTCGTATATGATCTAATATACCACGGCTGTCAGCGAATCAGCATTCAGGGCTCGAACCACCCAGTTTATAATGTGAATTATAGTGTCTCGAGGTAAAAGGCAGGCATTGGAACAGCAGCACAGCTGGAGGATTCCATTTGTTTGTTTATGTCTGGCTCGCTGTCTGAGTACTACATTCATGCACGCACACACACAGCCTGCTGTTCTGAGCACGAGGTCCCTGCCTCTCAGGAACGCTGGGAGAGAAAACCTGGCGGATTGGAGAGCAGATTCCTGCCGTTGGGTCGCCCATACTGAGGACAGCACACTGACCGCTGTCCCCTTCCTGGGAGTCTGGGGATTAGCCCTGGTCCCCTCTGGCATTATGGCACACGCAAACACACAGCTCTAATTGTCTCCTCATAGCTTTATGATAGTGTTGGTTTGGATGTGAGGGTTTGTGTGCTATTTGGATGGGTTTCTCTGTGGTGATGTTTTTCAGAAATGTGCCTGTCCCCTTAAGCGAACGTTCCACCATTTTAGTTGTTACTAACAGATGGATGACAGACTCTCTGTGACCTCAAACACAGTCCTAGTCACCAATATAAACGTACAATATTTTTTTGACCGTTTCATCTAGTAGTTATGGTATGATGTTGAGGAAAGTGTTTAACTGACATTGTTTTTTATTTATTCGTTATTTTACCAGGTAAGTTGACTGAAAACACGTTCTCATTTACAGCAACGACCTGGGGAATAGTTACTGGGGAGAGGAGGGGGGATGAATGAGCCAATTGTAAACTGGGGAATATTAGGTGACCGTGATGGTTTGACGGCCAGATTGGGAATGTAGCCAGGACACCAGGGTTAACACCCCTACTCTTACAATAAGTGCCATGGGATCTTTAATGACCTCAGAGAGTCAGGACACCCATTTAACATCCCATCCCATCCGAAAGACAGGGCAGTGTCCCCAATCACTGCCCTGGGGCATTGGGATATTTTTTAGACCAGAGGAAAGAGTGCCTCCTACTGTCCCTCCAACACCACTTCCAGCAGCATCTGGTCTCCCATCCAGGAACCAACCAGGACCAACCCTGTTTAGCTTCAGAGGCAAGCCATCAGTGGTATGCAGGGTGGTATGCTGCTGGCTCAATTCATGTTGTGTTTATGTTGATGTTGTATTGATGTTGTGCTGATGTTGTATTGGTGTTGATGTTGTATTGATGTTGTGTTGATGTTGTATTGATTTTGTGTTGATGTTGTGTTGATGTTATGTTGATGTTGATGTTGTATTGATGTTGTGTTGTATTTATGTTGTGTTGATGTTGTGTTGATGTTGTATTGATGTTGTGTTGATGTTGTATTGATGTTGTGTTGATGTTGTATTGATGTTGTGTTGATGTTGTGTTGATGTTGTGTTGATGGTGTATTGATGTTGTATTGATGTTGTGTTGATGTTGTGTTGATGTTGTATTGATGTTTTATTGATGTTGTGTTGATGTTGTGTTGATGTTTTATTGATGTTGTGTTGATGTTGTATTGATGTTGTGTTGATGTTGTATTAATGTTGATGTTGATGTTGTATTGATGTTTTATTTATGTTGTGTTGTATTGATGTTGTATTGATGTCGTGTTGATGTTGATGTTGTGTTGATGTTGTATTGTATTGATGTTGTATTGATGTTGTATTGATCTTGTATTGTATTGATGTTGATGTTGTATTGATGTTGTATTGATGTGGTGTTGTATTGATGTTGTATTGATGTTGTATTGATGTTGATGTTGTATTGATGTTGTATTGATGTTGTGTTGTATTGATGTTGTATTGATGTTGTATTGATGTTGTGTTTTATTGATGTTGTGTTGTATTGATGTTGTATTGATGTTGTGTTGTATTGATGTTGTATTGGTGTTGTGTTGTATTGATGTTGTATTGATGTTGTGTTGATGTTGTATTGATGTTGATGTTGTATTGATGTTGTATTGATGTTGTGTTGTATTGATGTTGTATTGATGTTGTGTTGATGTTGTATTGATGTTGTGTTGATGCTGTATTGATGTTGTATTGATGTTTTATTGATGTTGTGTTGTATTGATGTTGTATTGATGTTGTATTGATGTTGTGTTGTATTGATGTTGTATTAATGTTGTGTTGATGTTGATGTTGTATTGATGTTGTGTTGTATTGATGTTGTGTTGATGCTGTATTGATGTTGTGTTGTATTGATGTTTTATTGATGTTGTGTTGTATTGATGTTGTATTGATGTTGTGTTGATGTTGTGTTGATGTTGTATTGATGTTGTGTTGATGCTGTATTGATGTTGTGTTGTATTGATGTTTTATTGATGTTGTGTTGTATTGATGTTGTATTGATGTTGATGTTGATGTTGTATTGATGTTGTGTTGTATTGATGTTGTATTAATGTTGTGTTGATGTTGATGTTGTGTTGATGTTGTATTGTATTGATGTTGTATTGATGTTGCATTGATGTTGTATTGTATTGATGTTGATGTTGTATTGATGTTGTATTGATGTTGTGTTGTATTGATGTTGTATTGATGTTGTATTGATGTTGTATTGTATTGATGTTGATGTTGTGTTGTATTGATGTTGTATTGATGTTGTATTGATGTTGTGTTGTATTGATGTTGTATTGGTGTTGTGTTGTATTGATGTTGTATTGATGTTATGTTGATGTTGTGTTGATGCTGTATTGATGTTGTATTAATGTTGTATTGATGTTGTATTGATGTCGTGTTGATGTTGATGTTTATGTTGTGTTGTATTGATGTAGTGTTGATGCTGTATTGATGTTGTGTTGTATTGATGTTGTATTGATGTTGATGTTGTATTTATGTTGTGTTGATGCTGTATTGATGTTGTGTTGTATTGATGTTGTGTTGTATTGATGTTGTGTTGTGTTGATGCTGTATTGATGTTGTGTTGTATTGATGTTGTATTGATGTTGTGTTGTATTGATGTTGTGTTGATGTTGTGTTGATGTTGTATTGATGTTGTGTTGATGCTGTGTTGATGTTGTGTTGTGTTGATGTTGTATTGATGTTGTGTTGATGCTGTGTTGATGTTGTATTGATGTTGTGTTGATGTTGTATTGATTTTGTGTTGTATTGATGTTGTGTTGATGTAGTATTGATTTTGTGTTGTATTGATGTTGTGTTGATGTTGTATTGATGTTGTGCTGTATTGATGTTGACAGTGAGAGGATGACTAAGATGGAGGACGACTACAGACAGGAGCAGGGCTTCAAGGTAATAAACGAGAACCCTGTTGTTCCTATACTCTTAGACAACCTTGTCTCCCTCCCTCCAGCACCACACAATGACCTCAGCAGAGATACAAAGTTCCATGTTTAAATAAAGGCATTCTAACCCACTCCAAGCCAGAGGAGGTGATGATATTATTATGATGACGAGTCCAGTCTCTCTCACACCAAGCCCTCTGTGCAGTGAAGACACGGCACGCTCTCACACCCCCACGGCTGAAATGTGTGTTGTGTTTGTTATATTGGTCTTATCCCCTGCGCCAGTCTGGTGGAGGGGGTTAAGGAGGGTTTAGTGAGGTTTCAGCCTCAGCACGCCGGTATTAAGAGGAATGGCTTCTGATTCAGAGAAAATTACACTGCTCTCCCTCCAGTTTCCTGCCCCTCACACGGACGCTCACCCAGAGAGAAGAAAGTGGTCTCTCTCGCATACATTTTCACACACACTTACTCACACACACACACACACACACACACACAGTCCACCCGTGTTCCTCACACGGACATGTACCCAGAGAGAAGGAAGTGGTCACACAAAGTCACTCACACACATGCACCTTGTACCCCTGTACCCCTGTACCCCTGCCTCTGTGCCCCTGCCTCTGTGCCCCTATACCCCTGTCCTGTACCCCTGCCCTGTACCCTTGCCCCTGTACCCTTGCCCCTGTACCCCTGCCCTGTACCCCTGCCCTGTACCCCTGCCCTGTACCCTTGCCCCTGTACCCTTGCCCTGTACCCCTGCCCTGTACCCCTGCCCTGTACCCCTGCCCCTGTACCCCTGCCTCCAAACCTCTGCCCCTGTACCCCTGCCCTGTACCCCTGTACCCCTGCCTCTATACCCCTGCCCCTGTACCCCTGCCTCTGTGCCCCTGTACCCCTGCCTCTATACCCCTGCCTCTATACCCCTGCCCCTGTACCCCTGCCTCTATACCCCTGCCCCTGTACCCCTGCCTCTATACCCCTGCCTCTATACCCCTGCCCCTGTACCCCTGCCCCTGCCTCTATACCCCTGCCCCTGTACCCCTGCCTCTATACCCCTGCCTCTATACCCCTGCCCCTGTACCCTTGCCCCTGTACCCCTTGCCCCTGTACCCCTGCCTCTATACCCCTGCCCCTGTACCCTTGCCCCTGTACCCCTTGCCCCTTGCCCCTGTACCCCTGCCTCTATACCCCTGCCCCTGTACCCTTGCCCTGTACCCCTGCACCTGTACCCCTGCCTCTATACCCCTGCCTCTATACCCCTGCCCCTGTACCCCTGCCCCTGCCTCTATACCCCTTGCCCCTGTACCCCTGCCCCTATACCCCTGCCCCTGCCTCTATACCCCTGCCCCTGTACCCCTGCCCCTGTACCCCTGCCTCTATACCCCTGCCTCTATACCCCTGCCCCTGTACCCCTGCCTCTATACCCCTGCCTCTATACCCCTGCCCCTGTACCCCTGCCCCTGTACCCCTGCCCCTATACCCCTGCCCCTGTACCCCTGCCTCTATACCCCTGCCTCTATACCCCTGCCTCTATACCCCTGCCCCTATACCCCTGCCCCTGTACCCCTGCCCATGTACGCCTGCCTCTATACCCCTGCCTCTATACCCCTGCCCCTGTACCCCTGCCTCTATACCTCTGCCCCTGTACCCCTGCCTCTATACCCCTGCCCCTGTACCCCTGCCTCTATACCCCTGCCCCTGTACCCCTGCCTCTATACCCCTGCCCCTGTACCCCTGCCTCTATACCCCTATACCCATGTACCCCTGCCCATGTCAAATCAAATCAAATTTATTTATATAGCCCTTCGTACATCAGCTGATATCTCAAAGTGCTGTACAGAAACACAGCCTAAAACCCCAAACATCAAGCAATGCAGGTGTAGAAGCACGGTGGCTAGGAAAAACTCCCTAGAAAGGCCAAAACCTAGGAAGAAACCTAGAGAGGAACCAGGCTATGAGGGGTGGCCAGTCCTCTTCTGGCTGTGCCGGGTGGAGATTATAACAGAACATGGCCAAGATGTTCAAATGTTCATAAATGACCAGCATGGTCGAATAATAATAAGGCAGAACAGTTGAAACTGGAGCAGCAGCACGGCCAGCTGGACTGGGGACAGCAAGGAGTCATCATGTCAGGTAGTCCTGGGGCATGGTCCTAGGGCTCAGGTCCTCCGAGAGAGAGAGAAAGAGAGAATTAGAGAACGCACACTTAGATTCACACAGGACACCGAATAGGACAGGAGAGGTACTCCAGATATAACAAACTGACCCTAGCCCCCCAACACATTAACTACTGCAGCATAAATACTGGAGGCTGAGACAGGAGGGGTCATGAGACACTGAGGCCCCATCCGAGGACACCCCCAGACAGGGCCAAACAGGAAGGATATAACCCCACCCACTCCAAAGCACAGCCCCCACACCACTAGAGGGATATCTTGCGTCTCGGACCTGCCTGGTGTGTTCCTTGTTCTTCATGATGCTCTCTGCGCTTTTAACAGACCTCTGAGACTATCACAGTGCAGGTGCATTTATACGGAGACTTGATTACACACAGGTGGATTGTATTTATCATCATTAGTCATTTAGGTCAACATTGGATCATTCAGAGATCCTCACTGAACTTCTGGAGAGAGTTTGCTGCACTGAAAGTAAAGGGGCTGAATAATTTTGCACGCCCAATTTTTCAGTTTTTGATTTGCTAAAAAAGTTTGAAATATCCAATAAATGTCGTTCCACTTCATGATTGTGTCCCACTTGTTGTTGATTCTTCACAAAAAAATACAGTTTTATATCTTTATGTTTGAAGCCTGAAATGTGGCAAAAGGTCGCAAAGTTCAAGGGGGCCGAATACTTTCGCAAGGCACTGTATATGGTGAAAACAATAGTGGTCCCAAAACGGAACCTTGAGGAACACCGAAATTTACAGTTGATTTGTCAGAGGACAAACCATTCACAGAGACAAACTGATGTCTTTCCTACAGATAAGATCTAAACCAGGCCAGAACTTGTCCTTTGTAGACCAATTTGGGTTTCCAATCTCTCCAAAAGAATGTGGTGATCAATGGTATCAAAAGCAGCACTAAGGTCTAGGAGCACGAGGACAGATGCAGAGCCTCGGTCCGATGCCATTAAAATGTCATTTACCACCTTCACAAGTGCCGTCTCAGTGCTATGATGGGGTCTAAAACCAGACTGAAGCATTTCGTATACATTGTTTGTCTTCAGGAAGGCAGTAAGTTGCTGCGCAACAGCCTTTTCTAAAATGTTTGAGAGTAATGGAAGATTCGATATAGGCCGATAGTTTTTTATATTTTCTGGGTCAAGGTTTGGCTTTTTCAAGAGAGGCTTTATTACTGCCACTTTTAGTGAGTTTGGTACACATCCGGTGGATAGAGAGCCGTTTATTATGTTCAACATAGGAGGGCCAAGCACAGGAAGCAGCTCTTTCAGTAGTGTAGTTGGAATAGGGTCCAGTATGCAGCTTGAAGGTTTAGAGGCCATGATTATTTTCATCATTGTGTCAAGAGATATAGTACTATATGTACCCAGAGAGAAATAAACCATCTGTTATTCTTACACGTACTGTGCTGTACATACACATACATAACGCAAGTGTGTACATACTGTATGCATTTGCATACAGACACACTCACACTCACTCACATGCACACTCGCCCCACCCCAGTACCCTCAGTCCTCTCATTGGCCAAGCCTGACAAAATAATCCACTGCATACCACCAGCCTCCATCACAGCCTAAACTGTTTGTTTTTTTATATCCCCAACAATTCAATATTTCACTTCCCACCTCTGATGAGAACGGCCCGCCTGGGTCAAAACACTAAAGTCAATGTAGCACGAGCTGTGACTATCTTTTTTCAGCATGAGCTGTCTCAATTGTCTCCTCAGAAAATGAAACAACTGAAAGAATTGCCAAATTAGAGTAGAGGAATGAATGGAGAGGAGGCGAGGGAAAGAGAGGAGGTGAGGGAAAGAGAGGAGGAGAGGGAAAGAGAGGAGGCGAGGGAAAGAGAGGAGGCGAGGATAAGAGAGGAGGCGAGGGTAGGAGAGGAGGCGAGGGAAAGAGAGGAGGTGAGGGAAAGAGAGGAGGCGAGGGTAAGAGAGGAGGTGAGGGAAAGAGAGGAGGCGAGGGAAAGAGAGGAGGCGAGGGAAAGAGAGGAGGTGAGGGAAAGAGAGGAGGAGAGGGAAAGAGAGGAGGCGAGGGAAAGAGAGGAGGCGAGGATAAGAGAGGAGGCGAGGGTAGGAGAGGAGGCGAGGGAAAGAGAGGAGGTGAGGGAAAGAGAGGAGGCGAGGGTAAGAGAGGAGGTGAGGGAAAGAGAGGAGGCGAGGGAAAGAGAGGAGGCGAGGGAAAGAGAGGAGGTGAGGGAAAGAGAGGAGGAGAGGGAAAGAGAGGAGGCGAGGGTAAGAGAGGAGGCGAGGGTAAGAGAGGAGGCGGGGGAAAGAGAGGAGGCGAGGGAAAGAGAGGAGGCGAGGGAAAGAGAGGAGGCGAGGATAAGAGAGGAGGCGAGGGTAGGAGAGGAGGCGAGGGAAAGAGAGGAGGTGAGGGAAAGAGAGGAGGCGAGGGAAAGAGAGGAGGCGAGGGTAAGAGAGGAGGCGAGGGTAAGAGAGGAGGCGAGGGAAAGAGAGGAGGCGAGGAAAGAGAGGAGGCGAGGGTAAGAGAGGAGGCGAGGGTAAGAGAGGAGGCGAGGGAAAGAGAGAGGCGAGGGAAAGAGAGGAGGCGAGGGTAAGAGAGGAGGCGAGGGAAAGAGAGAGGCGAGGGTAGGAGAGGAGGTGAGGGAAAGAGAGGAGGCGAGGGTAAGAGAGGAGGCGAGGGAAAGAGAGGAGGCGAGGAAAGAGAGGAGGCGAGGGAAAGAGAGGAGGCAAGGGAAAGAGAGAGGCGAGGGAAAGAGAGGAGGCAAGGGAAAGAGAGAGGCGAGGGAAAGAGAGAGGCGAGGGTAGGAGAGGAGGTGAGGGAAAGAGAGGAGGCGAGGGTAAGAGAGGAGGTGAGGGAAAGAAAGATAAGTAGAGGAACTTTTTCTTCGCTTTGGTGTCCACCACTGAGCTATTTCACTCTAAGATGACTATAGAGCTTATAATGATTCAGTGGCAACACCTGTTTAGAGCCCTACCTGTTTAGAGCCCCACCTGTTTAGAGCCCTACCTGTTTAGAGCCCTACCTGTTTAGAGCCCCACCTGTTTAGAGACCCACTTGTTTAGAGCACCACCTGTGCTGAGCCCCACCTGTTTAGAGCCCTACCTGTTTAGAGCCCCACCTGTTTAGAGTCCCATCTGTGTAGTGCCCCACCTGTTTAGAACGCCACCTGTTTAGAGTCCCACCTGTTTAGTGCCCCAACTCTTTAGATCCCCACCTGTGCTGAGCCCCACCTGTTTAGAGCCCCACCTGTGCTGAGCCCCACCTGTTTAGAGCCTTACCTGTTTAGAGCTCCACCTGTGCTGAACCCCACCTGTTTAGAGCCCCACCTGTGCTGAACCCCACCTGTTTAGTTCCCCACCTGTATAGAGCCCTACCTGTTTAGAATCCCACCTGTTTAGTGCCCCAACTCTTTAGATCCCCACCTGTGCTGAGCCCCACCTGTTTAGAGCCCCACCTGTGCTGAACCCCACCTGTTTAGAGCCCCACCTGTTTAGAGCCCCTCCTGTTTAGAGCCCAAACTGTATAGAGCCCTAACTGTTTAGAATCCCACCTGTATAGAGCCCTACCTGTTTAGAGCCCCACCTGTTTAGAGCCCCACCTGTTTAGAGACCCACCTGTATAGAGCCCTACCTGTTTAGAGCCCCACCTGTATAGAGCCCTACCTGTATAGAGCCCTACCTGTTTAGAGTCCTACCTGTATAGAGCCCCACCTCTTTAGATCCCCGCCTGTGCTGAGCCCCACCTGTTTAGCTCAAAATATATGTTAGATATATACAGTGCATTTGGAAAGTATTCAGACTTCTTGACTCTTTCCACATGTTGTTACGTTGCAGCCTTATTTAAAAAAAATAATAATTCAATCCTCATCAATCTACACACCAAACCCCAGATGTTTTCTACAATGCAGAAAATAGCATAAAAAAATAAATAAGAAAAACCAAGGAATGAGTTGGTGTGTCCAAACTTTTGACTTTTGTACTGTACAGCCGTGGCCAAAGGTTTTGAGAATGACACAAATATTCATTTTCACAAAGTCTGCTGCCTCAGTGTGTATGATGGCAATTTGCATTACTCCAGAATGTTATGAAGAGTGATCAGATGAATTGCAATTCATTGCAAAGTCCCTCTTTGCCATGCAAATGAACTGAATGCCCCAAAAAACAATTCCACTGCATTTCAGCCCTGCCACAAAGGACCAGCTGACATCATGTCAGTGATTCTCTCGTTAACACAGGTGTGAGTGTTGACGAGGACAAGGCTGGAGATCACTCTGTCATACTGATTGAGTTCGAATAACAGACTGGAAGCTTTAAAAGGAGGGTGGTACTTGGAATCATTGTTCTTCCTCTGTCAATCATGGTTACCTGCAAGGAAACACGTGCCGTCATCGTTGCTTTGCACAAAAGGGCGTCACAGGCAAGGATATTGCTTCCAGTAAGATTGCACCTAAATCAACCATTTATCGGATCATCAAGAACTGCGGTTCAAAACGCCAGGACCGTCTCCTAAAGTTGATTCAGCTGCGAGATCGGGGCACCACCAGTACAGAGCTTGCTCAGGAATGGCAGCAGGCAGGTGTGAGTGCATCTGCACGCACAGTGAGGCAAAGACTTTTGGAGGATGGCCTTGTGTCAAGAAGGGCAGCAAAGAAGCCACTTCTCTCCAGGAAAAACATCAGTGATAGACTGATATTCTGCAAACGGTACAGGGATTGGACTGCTGAGGACTGCTTTACTGCTGGGGTAAATCTTTGATGAATCCCCTTTCCGATTGTTTGGGGCATCCAGAAAAAAGCTTGTCCGGAGAGAACAAGGTGAGCGCTACCATCAGTACTGTGTCATGCCAACAGTAAAGCATCCTGAGACCATTCATGTGTGGGGTTCCATCTCAGCCAAGAGAGTGGGCTCACTCACAATTTTGCCTCAGAACACAGCCATGAATAAAGAATGGTACCAACACATCCTCCGAGAGCAACTTCTCCCAACCAACCAGGAACATTTTGGTGACGAACAATGCCTTTTCCAGCATGATGGAGCACCTTGCCATGAGGCAAAAGTGATAACTAAGTGGCTCGGGGAACAAAACATCAATATTTTGGGTCCAGGAAACTCCCCAGACCATAATCCCATTGAGAACTTGTGGTCAATCCTCAAGAGGCGGGTGAACAAACAAAAACCCACAAATTCTGACAAACTCCAAGCACTGATTATGCAAGAATGGGCTGCCATCAGTCAGGATGTGGCCCAGAAGTTAATTGACAGCATGCCAGGGCGGATTGCAGAGGTCTTGAAAAAGAAGGGTCAACACTGCAAATATTAACTATTTTTGCATCAACTTCATGTAATTGTCAATAAAAGCCATTGACACTTACAAAATGCTTGTAATTATACTTCAGTATTCCATAGTAACATCTGACAAAAAATATCTAAAGACACTGAAGCAGCAGACTTTGTGGAAATTAATATTTGTGTCATTCTCAAAACTTTTGGCCTCGACTGTATATTTGTATTGCCTATTTGGCATGTCATTTTGGCATTAATACGTGTCACATATCAATTTGCAATGTGAAAAAAATACCTCCTTGACTTAATAAAGCCGCATCTCAACTTGCCTACCTGGTTAAATAAAGGTGAAATAAATCAAAAATAAAAGAAATACAATCGTGGTCTCTTTTTTGCTTTCTTGAGTGATGCCGCTCCTAAATGCAGGTGTTCCAGCAGGTGTTCCAGCAGGTGTTCCAGCAGGTGTTCCAGCCTAGCTCAGTGCATTCTGTGGTGGAGGGGCAACCAGCGGAAAATACGGAACGTAGGGGTTTGTTATATTCTCTAGTTGCGCCGTGATTGGTTAAGTGTCATGTCACTCATGTTTACCGGGAGAGCTAAAAAATTCAAGCCCCTTGGGTGCTGCCATAGAGTTACATTAGAAGTGCCCATCCAAAAGGCTCAAGGTCATTGGCCACAGATAAAATGATGCCATGTCATGTTATATATCTACCATGGCTTTGATTGGACTGATCATGTCAACATCATACTTTAAAAATCTTAGCAATCTAGACAAACAGTCATCATCATGAATCATGTCGACAATCTACTGGCAAATCCTTTTCAATCCTTGTCATATGAAGAGAAATTATAGATAAAACGTATCGGTGCTCTTCGGCTATTGGACATAAACATTACACAGCAAGTTGGAAATCACAAATTCAACAATGAGTGGTATGGAAGGAATCAGCGGCTAACTGCAATCATTGCAAAGCAATCACTAGCCTGCTATTCAGTGGATAGGGTGTGTGGTCACAAGTCTGGGTTTAAGGGTCTCCTTGTTCAAGCTTAAAAGGGATAAACATTCACATGCAACACCATGGGCCAGAAAATGTTGAAAACAGCATGATTTGAGTTGTTTACATCTTTGCTAATTTACCGTAAAACCATTTTTATTCATTTTTATATATCTGGTTCCCTGTTAGAAAGGGGAAACTCTTTTGACGCACCACTGGCGAGCGCAGTAGTTATTACGTCAGCTCGAGGACAGGCAATAAGACAGCTGGCCGTTCAACACCGGGAAAGATACCTTAATAGAAAATTACTCAAGTAAAAGTGAAAGTCACCCAGTAAAATACTACTTGAGTAAAAGTCTAAAAGTATTTGGCTTAAAATATACTTAAATATCAAAAGCAAATGTAATAATTTAATATTGTAAGACCTTTCATTCTCTGCTTATATGCCCCCTTTATTTATCCTACGGTTCTGACTTGGTGTACAGGGAGGATACTGTAAGAACGTCCATGTTCTGAATTCTGTCGCTGTACATTTCAAAAGTGCTGAACACATAGTTATATGTCCTAGCTCGCTCATTGTCATTGTCTTAATCAAAATTACGGATTGCCTCCTATACGCTCTTCGTCCCCTTATGCCATAGTTTGTACATCTTAATTGACAGTAGACACCACATTTGTTTAGGCAAGTCAGCCCTATCAGCAGTAAATGAGAATGAATGAACTGTTTCGCTGCCAAACAAGGCTTCGCTGATAACCAGGTGTAGCGGTGGGAAGGATTCACTCCATGGTGCATGGTCCATGGTCTCAACAGACAGTAGTGTCTCAACAGACAGTAGTGGTCTCAACAGACAGTAGTGTCTCAACAGTACTGGAGGAGGGGGAGGAGGAGGGGAGGAGCTGAAGAGGGAGGCGGGTCTAGAGCTGGTGGTTGACAGGGAGAAGAGTCGGGAGCTGGTGGTTGACAGGGAGGCGGGTCTAGAGCTGGTGGTTGACAGGGAGGCGGGTCTAGAGCTGGTGGTTGACAGGGAGGCGGGTCTAGAGCTGGTGGTCGACAGGGAGGCGGGTCTAGAGCTGGTGGTTGACAGGGAGGCGGGTCTAGAGCTGGTGGTTGACAGGGAGAAGAATCGGGAGCTGGTGGTTGACAGGGAGAAGAGTCGGGAGCTGGTGGTTGACAAGTAGGCGGGTCTAGAGCTGGTGGTTGACAGGGAGGCGGGTCAAGAGCTGGTGGTTGACAGGCAGGCGGGTCTAGAGCTGGTGGTTGACAGGGAGAAGAGTCGGGAGCTGGTGGTTGACAGGGAGGCGGGTCTAGAGCTGGTGGTTGACAGGGAGGCGGGTCTAGAGCTGGTGGTTGACAGGGAGGCGGGTCTAGAGCTGGTGGTTGACAGGGAGGCGGGTCTAGAGCTGGTGGTTGACAGGGAGAAGAGTCGGGAGCTGGTGGTTGACAGGGAGGCGGGTCTAGAGCTGGTGGTTGACAGGGAGGCAGGTCTAGAGCTGGTGGTTGACAGGGAGAAGAGTCGGGAGCTGGTGGTTGACAGGGAGGCGGGTCTAGAGCTGGTGGTTGACAGGGAGGCGGGTCAAGAGCTGGTGGTTGACAGGGAGGCGGGTCTAGAGCTGGTGGTTGACAGGGAGGCGGGTCTAGAGCTGGTGGTTGACAGGGAGGCAGGTCTAGAGCTGGTGGTTGACAGGGAGAAGAGTCGGGAGCTGGTGGTTGACAGGGAGGCGGGTCTAGAGCTGGTGGTTGACAGGGAGAAGAGTCGGGAGCTGGTGGTTGACAGGGAGGCGGGTCTAGAGCTGGTGGTTGACAGGGAGGCGGGTCAAGAGCTGGTGGTTGACAGGGAGGCGGGTCTAGAGCTGGTGGTTGACAGGGAGGCGGGTCAAGAGCTGGTGGTTGACAGGGAGGCGGGTCAAGAGCTGGTGGTTGACAGGGAGGCGGGTCTAGAGCTGGTGGTTGACAGGGAGAAGAGTCGGGAGCTGGTGGTTGACAAGTAGGCGGGTCTAGAGCTGGTGGTTGACAGGGAGGCGGGTCAAGAGCTGGTGGTTGACAGGCAGGCGGGTCTAGAGCTGGTGGTTGACAGGGAGAAGAGTCGGGAGCTGGTGGTTGACAGGGAGGCGGGTCTAGAGCTGGTGGTTGACAGGGAGGCGGGTCTAGAGCTGGTGGTTGACAGGGAGGCGGGTCTAGAGCTGGTGGTTGACAGGGAGGCGGGTCTAGAGCTGGTGGTTGACAGGGAGAAGAGTCGGGAGCTGGTGGTTGACAGGGAGGCGGGTCTAGAGCTGGTGGTTGACAGGGAGGCAGGTCTAGAGCTGGTGGTTGACAGGGAGAAGAGTCGGGAGCTGGTGGTTGACAGGGAGGCGGGTCTAGAGCTGGTGGTTGACAGGGAGGCGGGTCAAGAGCTGGTGGTTGACAGGGAGGCGGGTCTAGAGCTGGTGGTTGACAGGGAGGCGGGTCTAGAGCTGGTGGTTGACAGGGAGGCAGGTCTAGAGCTGGTGGTTGACAGGGAGAAGAGTCGGGAGCTGGTGGTTGACAGGGAGGCGGGTCTAGAGCTGGTGGTTGACAGGGAGAAGAGTCGGGAGCTGGTGGTTGACAGGGAGGCGGGTCTAGAGCTGGTGGTTGACAGGGAGGCGGGTCAAGAGCTGGTGGTTGACAGGGAGGCGGGTCTAGAGCTGGTGGTTGACAGGGAGGCGGGTCAAGAGCTGGTGGTTGACAGGGAGGCGGGTCAAGAGCTGGTGGTTGACAGGGAGGCGGGTCTAGAGCTGGTGGTTGACAGGGAGAAGAGTCGGGAGCTGGTGGTTGACAGGGAGGCGGGTCTAGAGCTGGTGGTTGACAGGGAGAAGAGTCGGGAGCTGGTGGTTGACAGGGAGGCGGGTCTAGAGCTGGTGGTTGACAGGGAGAAGAGTCGGGAGCTGGTGGTTGACAGGGAGGCGGGTCTAGAGCTGGTGGTTGACAAGGAGAAGAGTCGGGAGCTGGTGGTTAACAGGGAGGCGGGTCTAGAGCTGGTGGTTGACAGGGAGGCGGGTCTAGAGCTGGTGGTCGACAGGGAGGCGGGTCTAGAGCTGGTGGTTGGCAGGGAGAAGAGTCGGGAGCTGCAGTACCATAGGGAAGGGGCAGCTACAGAGGAAGGTAACAGTAACAGAACGACAAAGATTGTTCCTGGCTTCTGTGTGTGTTGTGCCAATCTCCTGAAAGGAGCAGTCAATACCATTTAACTGGCGCTATTGTCTTGATTGCACAGTAACGCTACTGGCTTCCAATTCTACAACAGTTTAAAATCTCCTTTCTTCACCTCATAAATGTCCTCCCCAGCAAACCTATCCCTAGAAATGGTCACAAAACATTCCCAATGAATCACAGTAGTCCACTCCTGGAGACTGTCAGACAGAGAGAGACAGGGAACATAGAACAGCGATAATGTGTCGGAAAGGGGGAGAAAACGAGGGAGAGATGGAAGGAGGGATAAACAGAGACACTCTGTCAGGCTGCTGTGTGTGTGTGTGTGAGTGTGTGTTGACACGCAGACCACTGTCTTGGGGGTAGGGGGAGGGTGGGCGGTCTGTGGCTGCAGTCACAACACCCCTGAGCTGTCTGAGTCTGGCACAGACACACACCACCTCCTCATCCTCAAATTGTACTCAAAGCACATCACACAGTTCCCAGGTCATCAAATCGATCATCATTTCTTCTTTCTCTCCGCTTTCCATTGCTTTTTTGCTGGCATCTGTCCTTTCTCAAACCTTTACCCTTGTCTTCATCTTCCTCTCCTCCCCTGAGCCACCACCTCTCAGACTATCCTCTCACCGCTCCCCTCCTCCCACCCTGTCCCCCCTCCTCCTCTCTCTCTCTCTCGCTCTCTCTCTCTCTCTCTGTCTCTCTCTGTCTCTCTGTCTCTCTCTCTCTCTCTCTCTCTCTCTCTCTGTCTCTCTCTCTCTCTGTCTCTCTGTCTCTATGTCTCTGTGTGTGTATGGCCGGTGCAATGATTTAAGGTGCCCTGATGCCAATTTCACAGCTGACATACTGTCCTCCTCTATGCCACCCAGAGAACAGTCCAGCTGACATACCGTCCTCCTCTACGCCACCCAGAGAACAGGCCAGCTGACATACTGTCCTCCTCTACGCCACCCAGAGAACAGTTTTGTCTTCTATTTTTCCTCATCTATTTCAAAATGGCCAGACAATATTTTTGTGTGCTTTTCTCCTTTCACTGGGGTTTTATCTCACATTAAGCTCCTCCTCTCAGATCTGACCGTGAGATCAATACCTAAAGGACAGTCCAGCCCCCCGGCTGTTGTTAAATCTCTCGCTCGTTCGGTCTTTCTTCTCTTCTCCTTTTCTCATTCACCTCCTACTCCTGTCCGTCCAGGCTACATAGATGTTGTATTGTTCTCTCTGTACTTGCTCTATTGTGGGTGTCTGTTCCAGTCATTGATAGATCATCAGAGAGATAATAGGCTCTTTGAGCATGATCTTGTGAGTTTACATGACCCTCTATGTTGCTAAGGCAACTGAAGAATGTAAGAATGTCAAGGCGACTTTGTTATTGAATAGCTGCCTTCATTTTCTGTTTGCGTGCACACACACACGCGCACACACACACACGCACATACACACACGCGAGTGCACTCCTGTCTTATAAGTCCACCACACCTCTCATGTCTCTCATGTCTCTCAATCTCTCAATTCAATTCAATTTATACATGCAGCTCAGTTTTCACCTCATTTTGTGGGCAGTGTGCACATAGCCTGTCTTCTCTTGAGAGCCAGGTCTGCCAACGGCGGCTTTTCTCAATAGCAAGGCTATTCTCACTGAGTCTGTAGATAACCAAAGCTTTCCTTAAGTTTGGGTCAGTCACAGTGGTCAGGTATTCTGCCACTGTGTAATCTATGTTTAGAACCAAATAGCATTCAAGTTTGCTCTGATTTCTTGTTAATTATTTCCAACGTGTATTTATTTATTTATTTCTCATGATTTGGGTCTAATTGTGCTGCTGTCCTGGGGCCCTGTGGGGTCTGTTTGTGTTTGTTAACAGAGCCCCAGGACCAGCTTGCTTAGGGGACTTTCTCCAGGTTCATTTCTCTGTAGCTGATGGCTTTGTTATGGAAGGTTTGGGAATCGCTTCCTTTTAGGTGGTTGTAGAATTTAACGTCTCTTTTCTGGATTTTGATAATAGCTGGTATTGGCCAAATTCTCCTCGGCATGCATTATTTGGTGTTTTACATTGTACACTGAGGATCTTTTTCCTGAATTCTGCATGCAGTCTCAATTTGGTGTTTGTCCCATTTAGTGAATTCTTGGTTGGTTAGAGGTGTAATGAATACTCAGGGTGAAAAAGGTGTAGATTCACGCGGCCAGTGAACACAAAGAAACAGGGCTAAGTTCCAGAACACACAGAAACAGGGCTAAGTTCCAGAACACACAGAAACAGGGCTAAGTTCCAGAACACAAAGAAACAGGGCTAAGTTCCAGAACACAAAGAAACAGGGCTATGTTCCAGAACACAAAGAAACAGGGCTATGTTCCAGAACACAAAGAACAGGGCTACGTTCTAGAACACAAAGAACAGGGCTACGTTCCAGAACACAAAGAAACAGGGCTATGTTCCAGAACACAAAGAACAGGGCTACGTTCCAGAACTCAAAGAAACAGGGCTACGTTCCAGAACACAAAGAAACAGGGCTACGTTCCAGAACACAAAGAAACAGGGCTAAGTTCCAGAACACAAAGAAACAGGGCTAAGTTCCAGAACATAAAGAAACAGGGCTACGTTCCAGAACACAAAGAAACAGGGCTATGTTCCAGAACACAAAGAAACAGGGCTATGTTCCAGAACACAAAGAAACAGGGCTATGTTCCAGAACACAAAGAAACAGGGCTATGTTCCAGAACACAAAGAAACAGGGCTATGTTCCAGAACACAAAGAAACAGGGCTATGTTCCAGAACACAAAGAAACAGGGCTACATTCCAGAACACAAAGAAACAGGGCTATGTTCCAGAACACAAAGAAACAGGGCTATGTTCCAGAACACAAAGAAACAGGGCTATGTTCCAGAACACAAAGAAACAGGGCTATGTTCCAGAACACAAAGAAACAGGGCTATGTTCCAGAACACAAAGAAACAGGGATACATTCCAGAACACAAAGAAACAGGGCTACGTTCCAGAACACAAAGAAACAGGGATATGTTCCAGAACACAAAGAAACAGGGCTATGTTCCAGAACACAAAGAAACAGGGCTACATTCCAGAACACAAAGAAACAGGGCTATGTTCCAGAACACAAAGAAACAGGGCTACATTCCAGAACACAAAGAAACAGGGCTATGTTCCAGAACACAAAGAAACAGGGCTATGTTCCAGAACACAAAGAAACAGGGCTACATTCCAGAACACAAAGAAACAGGGCTACGTTCCAGAACACAAAGAAACAGGGCTATGTTCCAGAACACAAAGAAACAGGGCTATGTTCCAGAACACAAAGAAACAGGGCTATGTTCCAGAACACAAAGAAACAGGGCTATGTTCCAGAACACAAAGAAACAGGGCTATGTTCCAGAACACAAAGAAACAGGGCTATGTTCCAGAACACAAAGAAACAGGGCTAAGTTCCAGAACATAAAGAAACAGGGCTACGTTCCAGAACACAAAGAAACAGGGCTATGTTCCAGAACACAAAGAAACAGGGCTATGTTCCAGAACACAAAGAAACAGGGCTATGTTCCAGAACACAAAGAAACAGGGCTATGTTCCAGAACACAAAGAAACAGGGCTATGTTCCAGAACACAAAGAAACAGGGCTATGTTCCAGAACACAAAGAAACAGGGCTATGTTCCAGAACACAAAGAACAGGGCTATGTTCCAGAACACAAAGAAACAGGGCTATGTTCCAGAACACAAAGAAACAGGGCTATGTTCCAGAACACAAAGAAACAGGGCTATGTTCCAGAACACAAAGAAACAGGGCTATGTTCCAGAACACAAAGAAACAGGGCTATGTTCCAGAACACAAAGAAACAGGGCTACCTTCCAGAACACAAAGAAACAGGGCTATGTTCCAGAACACAAAGAAACAGGGCTATGTTCCAGAACACAAAGAAACAGGGCTATGTTCCAGAACACAAAGAAACAGGGCTATGTTCCAGAACACAAAAAAGGGCTATGTTCCAGAACACAAAGAACAGGGCTATGTTCCAGAACACAAAGAACAGGGCTATGTTCCAGAACTCAAAGAAACAGGGCTATGTTCCAGAACACAAAGAAACAGGGCTACATTCCAGAACACAAAGAAACAGGGCTATGTTCCAGAACACAAAGAAACAGGGCTATGTTCCAGAACACAAAGAAACAGGGCTATGTTCCAGAACACAAAGAAACAGGGCTACATTCCAGAACACAAAGAAACAGGGCTATGTTCCAGAACACAAAGAAACAGGGCTACATTCCAGAACACAAAGAAACAGGGCTATGTTCCAGAACACAAAGAAACAGGGCTATGTTCCAGAACACAAAGAAACAGGGCTACATTCCAGAACACAAAGAAACAGGGCTACGTTCCAGAACACAAAGAAACAGGGCTATGTTCCAGAACACAAAGAAACAGGGCTATGTTCCAGAACACAAAGAAACAGGGCTATGTTCCAGAACACAAAGAAACAGGGCTATGTTCCAGAACACAAAGAAACAGGGCTATGTTCCAGAACACAAAGAAACAGGGCTATGTTCCAGAACACAAAGAAACAGGGCTATGTTCCAGAACACAAAGAAACAGGGCTATGTTCCAGAACACAAAGAAACAGGGCTATGTTCCAGAACACAAAGAAACAGGGCTATGTTCCAGAACACAAAGAACAGGGCTATGTTCCAGAACACAAAGAAACAGGGCTATGTTCCAGAACACAAAGAACAGGGCTATGTTCCAGAACACAAAGAAACAGGGCTATGTTCCAGAACACAAAGAACAGGGCTATGTTCCAGAACACAAAGAAACAGGGCTATGTTCCAGAACACAAAGAAACAGGGCTATGTTCCAGAACACAAAGAAACAGGGCTATGTTCCAGAACACAAAGAAACAGGGCTACGTTCCAGAACACAAAGAAACAGGACTATGTTCCAGAACACAAAGAAACAGGGCTACGTTCCAGAACACAAAGAAACAGGGCTATGTTCCAGAACACAAAGAAACAGGGCTACGTTCCAGAACACAAAGAAACAGGGCTATGTTCCAGAACACAAAGAAACAGGGCTATGTTCCAGAACACAAAGAAACAGGGCTATGTTCCAGAACACAAAGAAACAGGGCTATGTTCCAGAACACAAAAAAGGGCTATGTTCCAGAACACAAAGAACAGGGCTATGTTCCAGAACACAAAGAACAGGGCTATGTTCCAGAACTCAAAGAAACAGGGCTATGTTCCAGAACACAAAGAAACAGGGCTATGTTCCAGAACACAAAGAAACAGGGCTATGTTCCAGAACACAAAGAAACAGGGCTATGTTCCAGAACACAAAAAGGGCTATGTTCCAGAACACAAAGAACAGGGCTATGTTCCAGAACACAAAGAAACAGGGCTATGTTCCAGAACACAAAGAAACAGGGCTATGTTCCAGAACACAAAGAAACGGGGCTATGTTCCAGAACACAAAGAAACAGGGCTATGTTCCAGAACACAAAGAAACAGGGCTAAGTTCCAGAACACAAAGAAACAGGGCTATGTTCCAGAACACAAAGAAACAGGGCTACATTCCAGAACACAAAGAAACGGGGCTACATTCCAGAACACAAAGAAACAGGGCTACGTTCCAGAACACAAAGAAACAGAACACAAGGTTGAATACGAAAATAAATACAGAACCTTACAAGGCAACCCGACCTCTCAACCATAAAGGGCAATGGGTTCTACAACTGATTCAAGTATTTTTTTGACAGATCCTATTTGGTATGTTGAATTTTATGTACCTTTTGATGGCATAGAAGGCCCTTCTTGACTTGTCTCTCAGATCGTTCACAGCTCCTGTAGCGCTGATGTTTAGGCCGAGGTATGTATAGTTTTTTGTGTGCTCTAGGGCAACGGTGTCTAGGTGGAATTTGTATTTGTGGTCCTGGTAACTGGATCTTTTTTGGAACACCATTATCTTTGACTTACTGAGATTTACTGTCGGGTCAGGGTCTGACAGAATCTGTGCTGAAGATCTAGGTGCTGCTGTAGGGCCTCCTTGGTTGGTGACAGAAGCACCAGATCATCAGCAAACAGTAGACATTTGACTTCAGATTCTAGTAGGTTGAGGCCGGGTGCTGCAGACTGTTCTAGTGCCCTCGCCAATTCATTGATATATATGTTGAAAAGGGTGGTGCTTAAGTTGCATGCCTGTCTCACCCCATGGCCCTGTGGGAAGAAATGTATTTGTTTTATGCTAATTTTAACCTCAGACTTGTTCGTGTACATGGATTTTATAATGTTGTATGTTTTTCCCCAACTCCACTTTCCATCAGTTTGTATAGCAGACCCTCATGACAAATTCAGCTTGTATAGCAGACCCTCATGACAAATTCAGCTTGTATAGCAGACCCTCATGATAAATTCAGTTTGTATAGCAGACCCTCATGACAAATTCAGCTTGTATAGCAGACCCTCATGACAAATTCAGCTTGTATAGCAGACCCTCATGACAAATTCAGCTTGTATAGCAGACCCTCGTGATAAATTCAGTTTGTATAGCAGACCCTCATGCCAAATTCAGCTTGTATAGCAGACCCTCATGACAAATTCAGCTTGTATAGCAGACCCTCATGACAAATTCAGTTTGTATAGCAGACCCTCATGATAAATTCAGCATGTATAGCAGACCCTCATGATAAATTCAGTTTGTATAGCAGACCCTCATGATAAATTCAGTTTGTATAGCAGACCCTCATGATAAATTCAGTTTGTATAGCAGACCCTCATGATAAATTCAGTTTGTATAGCAGACCCTCATGATAAATTCAGTTTGTATAGCAGACCCTCATGATAAATTCAGTTTGTATAGCAGACCCTCATGATAAATTCAGTTTGTATAGCAGACCCTCATGATAAATTCAGTTTGTATAGCAGACCCTCATGACAAATTCAGTTTGTATAGCAGACCCTCATGATAAATTCAGTTTGTATAGCAGACCCTCATGATAAATTCAGCTTGTATAGC
>NC_056442.1:53417359-53422359 GCF_018296145.1 Oncorhynchus tshawytscha | reverse complement strand
TTATTATATATTTGTTACCTTTATTTAACTAGGCAAGTCAGTTAAGAACAAGCCTTGAAGAACAAGCTTTTTGTGGGTATGGAACATTCCTGGGATCTTTTATTTCCATTCATAAAACATAGGACCGACACTTTACATGTTGCGTTTTATATATTTGTTCAGTGTACCAATGTGCATGCACACAAACCTGGATGCATGACGAGACAGTCTTCCCCTCTCTGCAATCTGATGTGATAAATAAATCCCTCTCTTTCTCTCTCTCTCTTTCTGACCGTGTCTCTATAACTGTGTCTCCTATCTCTTTCTGACCGTGTCTCCTATCTCTTTCTGACCGTGTCTCCTATCTCTTTCTGACCGTGTCTCCTATCTCTTTCTGACCGTGTCTCTATAACCGTGTCTCCTCTCTCTTTCTGACCGTGTCTCTATAACCGTGTCTCCTATCTCTTTCTGACCGTGTCTCTATAACCGTGTCTCCTATCTCTTTCTGACCGTGTCTCTATAACCGTGTCTCCTATCTCTTTCTGACCGTGTCTCTATAACCGTGTCTCCTATCTCTTTCTGACCGTGTCTCTATAACTGTGTCTCCTATCTCTTTCTGACCGTGTCTCTATAACTGTGTCTCCTATCTCTTTCTGACCGTGTCTCTATAACTGTGTCTCCTTTCTGACCGTGTCTCTATAACTGTGTCTCCTTTCTGACCGTGTCTCTATAACTGTGTCTCCTCTCTCTTTCTGACCGTGTCTCTATAACTGTGAGGTCAAACACAGAGTTAATCTGGTGATAGGGAGGAAGGAGAGATCCTGACAAACACACACATTATGTACATATACAAAACGTTAGTTTGGTGATGTGCTGAAAGAAGAGGGCCTGAGACACAAACAAACACTGTTACTCACAAACTTACTCAGACAGATATTCAGGAAAATATATTTACTGTGAAGCACACACATATAGATGGTCACCTACACGATATAGGACTCGTTTTACTGTGGATATACAGTGGGAAGAACAAGTATTTGATACACTGACAATTTTGCAGGTTTTCCTACTTACAAAGCATGTAGACGTCTGTAATTTTTATCATAGTTACACTTCAACTGTGAGAGACGGAATCTAAAACAAAAATCCAGAAAATCACATTCTATGATTTTTAAGTAATTAATTTGCATTTTATTGCGTGACATAAGTATTTGATACATCAGAAAAGCAGAACTTAATATTTTTTACAGAAACCTTTGTTTCTGTGGTCCCAGCTCTCTTCAGGTCATTGACCAGGTCCTGCCATGTAGTTCTGGGCTGATCCCTCACCTTCCTCATGATCATTGATGCCCCACTAGGTGAGACCTTGCATGGAGCCACAGACCGAGGGTGATTGACCGTCATCTTGAACTTCTTCCATTTTCTAATAATTGCGCCAACAGTTGTTGCATTCTCACCAAGCTGCTTGCCTATTGTCCTGTAGCCCATCCCAGCCTTGTGCAGGTCTACAATATTATCCCTGATGTCCTTACACAGCTCTCTGGTCTTGGCCATTGTGGAGAGGTTGGAGTCTGTTTGATTGAGTGTGTGGACAGGTGTCTTTTATACAGGTAACGAGTTCAAACAGGTGCAGTTAATACAGGTAATGAGTGGAAAACCTGCAAAATCGTCAGTGTATCAAATACTTGTTCTCCCCACTGTATATATATATATATGAGTATTGTGGAACCGGGACCAAGCTTATGTTTCATTCATGGCAAGACGGCTGTGGTGTGCACCGAAGCAGGCCACCGAGGCAAACCACCGAGGCAGGCCACCAACTCAGGCCACCGAGGCAGACCACCGAGGCAGGCCACCAACTCAGGCCACCGAGGCAGACCACCGACTCAGACCACCGAGACAGGCCACCAACTCAGGCCACCGAAGCAGGCCACCGAGGCAAACCACCGAGGCAGGCCACCAACTCAGGCCACCAACTCAGACCACCGAGGCAGGCCACCAACTCAGACCACCGAGACAGGCCTACCGAGGCAGGCCACCAACTCAACTGTAGATGTGTTTGTATCTGTTTCCTCCAGCCTCTTCACAAGGTCCTCTGCTGTTGTTCTGGGATTGATTTGCACTTTTCGCACCAAAGTACGTTCATCTCTAGGAGACAGAACGCGTCTTCTTCGTGAGCGGTATGAGGGCTGCGTGGTTCCATGGTGTTTATACTTGCGAACTATCGTTTGTACAGACGAACGTGGTACCTTCAGGCGTTTGGAAATTGCTCCCAAGGATGAACCAGACTTGTGGACGTCTACATTTTATTTTCTGGGGTGATTTCGTTTGATTTTCCCATGATGTCAAGCAAGGCCGTGAAATACATCCACAGGTACACCTCCAATTGACTCAAATGATGTCAATTAGCCTATCAGAAGCTTCTAAAGCCATGACATCATTTTCTGGAATTTTCCAAGCTGTTTAAAGGCACAGTCAACTTAGTGTATGTAAACTTCTGACACACTGGAATTGTGATACAGTGAATTATAAGTGAAATAACCTGTTTGTAAACAATTGTTGGAAGAATGACTTGTGTCATACACAAAGTAGATGTCCTAACCGACTTGCCAAAACTATAGTTTGTTAACAAGAATTTTGTGGTGTGGTTGAAAAACGAGTTTGATTGACATAAGTGTATGTAACCTTCCGACTGTATATACTGTATTCTATACTATCCTACTGTATATACTGTATTCTATACTATCCGACTGTATATACTGTATTCTATACTATCCGACTGTATATACTGTATTCTATACTATCCTACTGTATATACTGTATTCTATACTATCCTACTGTATATACTGTATTCTATACTATCCGACTGTATATACTGTATTATATACTATCCTACTGTATATACTGTATTATATACTATCCTACTGTATATACTGTATTCTATACTATCCGACTGTATATACTGTATTCTATACTATCCGACTGTATATACTGTATTCTATACTATCCTACTGTATATACTGTATTCTATACTATCCGACTGTATATACTGTATTCTATACTATCCGACTGTATATATTGTATTCTATACTACCCTACTGTATATACTGTATTCTATACTACCCTACTGTATATACTGTATTCTATACTATCCGACTGTATATACTGTATTCTATACTATCCGACTGTATATACTGTATTCTATACTATCCTACTGTATATACTGTATTCTATACTATCCTACTGTATATACTGTATTCTATACTATCCGACTGTATATACTGTATTCTATACTATCCGACTGTATATACTGTATTCTATACTATCCGACTGTATATACTGTATTCTATACTATCCGACTGTATATACTGTATTCTATACTATTCGACTGTATATACTGTATTCTATACTATCCGACTGTATATACTGTATTCTATACTATCCTACTGTATATACTGTATTCTATACTATCCGACTGTATATACTGTATTCTATACTATCCGACTGTATATACTGTATTCTATACTATCCTACTGTATATACTGTATTCTATACTATCCTACTGTATATACTGTATTCTATACTATCCGACTGTATATACTGTATTCTATACTATCCTACTGTATATACTGTATTCTATACTATCCTACTGTATATACTGTATTCTATACTGTCCGACTGTATATACTGTATTCTATACTATCCTACTGTATATACTGTATTCTATACTATCCGACTGTATATACTGTATTCTATACTATCCTACTGTATATACTGTATTCTATACTATCCGACTGTATATACTGTATTCTATACTATCCGACTGTATATACTGTATTCTATACTATCCTACTGTATATACTGTATTCTATACTATCCTACTGTATATACTGTATTCTATACTATCCGACTGTTTATACTGTATTCTATACTATCCGACTGTATATACTGTATTCTATACTATCCGACTGTATATACTGTATTCTATACTATCCTACTGTATATACTGTATTCTATACTATCCGACTGTATATACTGTATTCTATACTATCCTACTGTATATACTGTATTCTATACTATCCTACTGTATATACTGTATTCTATACTATTCGACTGTATATACTGTATTCTATACTATCCGACTGTATATACTGTATTCTATACTATTCGACTGTATATACTGTATTCTATACTATCCGACTGTATCTACTGTATTCTATACTATCCGACTGTATATACTGTATTCTATACTATCCGACTGTATATACTGTATTCTATACTATCCGACTGTATATACTGTATTCTATACTATCCGACTGTATATACTGTATTCTATACTATCCGACTGTATATACTGTATTCTATACTATCCGACTGTATCTTAGTTCAAAGCCGCTCTGACATGTATGCATGTGTTCTCAATCCATTCCTTACATGTATGCATGTGTTCTCAATCCATTCCTGGATTTACATGTTTCTTTTTGTATACGTTGTGAAACTGTTAGATATTATTGCACTGTCGGAACTAGAAACACAAGCATTTCTCTACACCCGCAATAACATCTGATAAATACGTGTGTGTGACCAATAAAATTTGATTTGATAAATTTGATTTGACTCACAGGCACTGAGAATTCTGCATCAATAACGTTCACACAGACACTGAGTCCCCAGACACACGAGGTCACACTCAACCCCAGAGACACACACACGCAGTCACACTCCATCCCAGAGACACACACACGAGGTCACACTCCACCCCAGAGACACACACACGAGGTCACACTCAATCCCAGAGACACACACACTTGAATTCACGCACGCATTCAAACAGCCTCCCTCAGTCAGTTTCAATGGCACACCACAGCTTTCACACTGTCACACACTCCATCCCAGAGACACACACGCTGACACTCAGGAGAGTAGAAGCGTGCCACCCGCAGACACAAACAAAGGCCTGACAGGTCTTCACTGCAGCACACACGCGCGATCGCACACACATCCTCTAGATTTGTCACCCA
>NC_056442.1:53404859-53412359 GCF_018296145.1 Oncorhynchus tshawytscha | reverse complement strand
TGTGCTGCCTAACCAATGGCTGTGGCACTTCAAGTCAAAGGCTTCGTCCCCCCAAAAAATCTATATCTGTGTTTGCGGACGAGGCCAACCGATGTCCTGCTTAGTTTGAGAGGGAGAGCATGAAGATGAAAAAGGGGACCAGAGGTAAGCTTGTTACTGCTATAATTTATTTTAATAAACATAATACGTTGCCCATAATGAAGCTATTTATCAGAGTGGAGGGCTTGGTGTGTTAAGTTGTAACTGATGGACTTGATGAACTCATCTCTCTCGCCACCCGCATCGACAACTGTCTCCGTGAGCGTCGGAGGGAGAGGGTAGGTAGGGTTGTATGTCCCATAACATCTGCTTCATTGCCTTATCCTCCTTTTCCGACAGCATCCCTTCCCAAGGCTCTTTCAGAACCTGAACCCATGCAGCTCGGCCGGGCCCATCTCTCTCCAGAGGAGAGACAACGGCGAATCAGCGCTAGGAGCTGCCTATACTGTGTCCAGGTTGGTCACTTTGTCTCCACTTGTTCCCTGCGTCCAGCTAAAGAGGGGTCTCGGCAGTAGTGGGGGATATACTGTCGAGCCAAACCGCCTGCCCATCTTCCCCCAAACCCATGCTTGAAGGCAACCTTGTGTGGCAGAGCCCGGCTTTTCCTCTGTCTGTTCTCTTCGATTCGGCCGACAATGAGAGATTCCTGGACCGAGGTGTCAACGGACAGCTCCTCGCCCATGTCTGTGAGAACCGTCCCTGTCATCCTGCGTGTCTCTGGAAACCACCAGGGAAAGATCAGTTTCCACATAATCTACTGCTCCCCTGGTTCTTGGACTTCTACGGTTAAAGCTACACAACCCACAGATTGACTGGACCGCCGGCAAAGTTAATGAAGGAAAACTCAAAAAGGGAATTGGATTTGAACTAAATCAGAGGACCGCCCCTGAGCCCAGTTAGGGTCAGACATCCTGGGCCATTCCGAATAAAACCCAACTTTGAGAAATGATCACAAGACCAAGCATACCTGAATTACGAGATGGCTAAAGGTGTAGACCATTGCTGAATCTTTTTAACCATAGCATGTGGTTAAACTCTTAGACTATTGATACCGACAGAATAAGAACATGTCTTTGATATTGATTACTAATCTGCAGCTAGGAATTGTGCATCATTGAACGCGAAGAACGACAACCACCGAAACATCCATTCTATAATGACTCTGAACAATCCCCTCTAACCACAACCTAGAGAGAGAGGGAGAGAGACGGACAATTCTACAAAAGAAATGAACTTTTCACCAGCGATCAAGACGACACACTCTGCGTAAATATATATATTGATTGCAATTGTTCCCGACTGAGTGAGCGTTCATGTGTAAGGATTAGCATTTTAAATTGTTATAGTTATCACCTTGTAGTGACTTCTTAGACGACCCCCACATCCCTTTTGTCTAACAAGCCGCCATGCCGGTTTCGCCCACTAGGGCACATCCTCCTATCACCACATTTACCTTGTTTGTTTGTTTATGCATTTCTGTGAATTACTTAGTTAGTAATAAATAAATGATTTAAGACAATTGATGTATGGATGACTCATAGTGAAGACTGGGTTCGTGTAGATAACCAACAATTTACGACGTTTGGAATGAGACTAATGTGAGGTAAAGTAAATCATTCATTCATTCAAAATTATTTTAGGAAATGATAACTTTGTAATCTGAATATTTTTCCTTGGTGCCCCGAATTCCTAGTTAATTAGTTACGTGATTAATCAGTTGATCGCATAGTAACTATTACAGAGAATCTTTGATAAAAACTATCAGTCTTCAGTTAATGATAGTAAAGACACGACACCGGGTACTCCTGGAAGTTAAGCTGACTCTTGAGGAATGGTGTCACTGGCTGTGTGGACTGACAATAAAAACCTGTCCTACATCCAGACCGCCAAACGTCTGAACTCCCGGCAAGCCAGGCGGGACTTGTTCTTCGGTAGATATAATTTCACACTCACTTATTGCCCCATTTTGGGGAATAACAAGCCTGATGCCCTCTCCTGCCAGTTCACCACCAACCACACGGATACCGAGCCAGAAGCTATTGTGCTATCCACCTGCATCGTTGCCGCAGTCGCCTGGGAGATTGAGTCCCGTATCCGCCAGGCTCAGCAGAACCAGCCTGACCCGGGTAACGATCCTAGTAATGGTCTGTTTGTTCCAGATTGTTCACGCTGATGTTCTTCAGTGGGGCCCATTCTACCCACCTCACCTGTCACCCTGGTATGAACCGGACCCTCGCCTTCCTGCGTCAGTGATTTTTGGTGGCCCACCATGGCAATGTCTGGGAGTTTGTCTCAGCCTGCTCAGTATGTGCCCGGAACAAAACCTCCACTAAACCCACTTCCGGTCTGTTACGTTCTCTACCCAGTTAACCCTTGTCACACATAGCTCTGGACTTCATCACTGGCCTTCCCCCATCTAACAGTAACTCCGTCATCCTCACCATTATTGACAGATTTTCCAAAATGGCTCACTTCATTCCTGTCTCCAAACTCCCATCCTCCAGGGAAACTGCGGACCTGCTAGTTTCGTCTGCATGGCATTCCCACTGACATCGTTTCCGACAGAGAAGCCCAGTTTACCTCCCAGGTATGGAGATCCTTCTGTTCAGCTCTTGGTATCAATGTCAGTCTTTCTTCTGGATATCATTCCAAGACCAACGGCCAGACCGACCGGGCCAAAAAGGAGATGTCACTGCGTGACTTCTGCTAACCCTTCCCCCTGGAGTGCTCAGCTACCCTGGGTTGACTATTTATTTTATTATGTATGTATTTCACCTTTATTTAACCATATTGGGCACAGGAAGTGGTAGGCAAGTTGAGAACAAGTTCTCATTTACAATTGCGACCTGACCAAGATAAAGCAAAGCAGTTCGACACATACAACAACACAGATTTACACATGGAGTAAAACAAACATACAGTCAATAATACAGTAGAAAAATAAGTCTATATACAATGTGAGGTGAGATAAGGGAGGTAAAGGCAAAAAAAGGCCATGGTGGCGAAGTAAATAGAATATAGCAAGTAAAACAATGGAATGGTTGATTTGCAGTGGAAGAATGTGCAATGAAGAGATAGAAATAATGGGGTGCAAAGGAGCTAAATAAATAAATAAATAAATACAGTAGGGAAAGAGGTAGTTGTTTGGAATAAATTATAGATGGGCTATGTACAGGTGCAGTAATCTGTGAGCTGCTCTGACAGCTGGTGCTTAAAGCTAGTGAGGGAGATAAGTGTTTCCATTTTCAGAGATTTTTGTAGTTTATTCCAATCATTGGCAGCAGAGAACTGGAAGGAGAGGCGGCCAAAGGAAGAATTGGTTTTGGGGGTGACCAGAGAGATATACCTGCTGGAGCGCGTGCTAAAGGTGGGTACTGCTATGGTGACCAGCGAGCTGAGATAAGGGGGGACTTTACCTAGCAGGGTCTTGTAGATGACCTGGAGCCAGTGGGTTTGGCGGCGAGTATGAAGCGAAGGTCAGCCAACGAGAGCGTACAGGTCGCAGTGGTGGGTAGTATATGGGGCTTTGGTGACAAAACGGAGGGCACTGTGATAGACTGCATCCAATTTATTGAGTAGGGTATTGGAGGGAATTTTGTAAATGACATCGCCGAAGTCGAGGATTGGTAGGATGGTCAGTTTTACAAGGGTATGTTTGGCAGCATGAGTGAAGGCTGCTTTGTCGCGAAATAGGAAGCCAATTCTAGATTTAACGTTGGATTGGTGATGTTTGATGTGAGTCTGGAAGGAGAATTTACAGTCTAACCAGACACCTAGGTATTTGTAGTTGTCCACATATTCTCAGTCAGAGCCGTCCAGAGTAGTGATGTTGGACAGGCGGGCAGGTGCAGTTAGCGATCAGTTGAAGAGCATGCATTTAGTTTTACTTGTATTTGGAGGCCACGGAAGGAGAGTTGAATGGCATTGAAGCTCGCCTGGAGGGTTGTTAACACAGTGCCCAAAGAAGGGCCAGAAGTATACAGAATGGTGTCGTCTGCATAGAGGTGGATCAGAGACTCACCAGCAGCAAGAGCAACATCATTGATGTATACAGAGAATAGAGTCGGTCCAAGAATTGAACCCTGTGGCACCCCCATAGAGACTGCCAGAGGCCCGGACAACAGGCCCTCCGATTTGACACACTGAACTCTATCAGAGAAGTAGTTGGTGAACCAGGCGAGCCAATCATTTGAGAAACCAAGGCTGTCGAGTCTGCCGATGAGGATGTGGTGATTGACAGACTCGAAAGCCTTGGCCAGGTCAATGAATACTGCTGCACAGTATTGTTTCTTATCGATGGCGGTTAAGATATAATTTAGGACCTTGAGCGTGGGTTAGGTGCACCCATGACCAGCTCTGAAACCAGATTGCATACCGGAGAAGGTATGGTGGGATTCGAAATGGTCGGTAATCTGTTTGTTGACTTGGCTTTCGAAGACCTTAGAAAGGCAGGGTAGGATAGATATAGGTCTGTAGCAGTTTGGGTCAAGAGTGTCCCCCCTTTGAAGAGGGGGATGACCGCAGCTGCTTTCCAATCTTTGGGAATCTCAGACGACACAAAAGAGAGGTTAAACAGGCTAGTAATAGGGGTAGCAATAATTTTGGCAGATAATTTTTAGAAAGAAAGGGTCCAGATTGTCTAGCCCGGCTGATTTGTAGGGGTCCCGATTTTGCAGCTCTTTCAGAACATCAGCTGACTGGATTGGGAGAAGGAGAAATGGGGAAGGATTGGGCGAGTTGCTGTGGGGGGTGCAGTGCTGTTGACCGGGGTAGGGGTAGCCAGGTGGAAAGCATGGCCAGCCGCAGAAAAATGCTTATTGAAATTCTTAATTGTAGTGGATTTATCGGGGGTGACAGTGTTTCCTATCTTCAGTGCAGTGGGCAGCTGGGAGGAGGTGTTCTTATTCTCCATGGACTTTACAGTGTCCCAGAACTTTTTTGAGTTAGTGTTGCAGGAAGCAAATTTCTGCTTGAAAAAGCTAGCCTTGGCTTTTCTAACTGCCTGTGTATATTGGTTTCAATCTTCCCTGAAAAGTTGCATATCACAGGGGCTGTTCGATGCTAATGCAGAACACCATATGATGTTTTTGTGTTGGTTAAGGGCAGTCAGGTCTGGAGAGAACCAAGGGCTATATCTGTTCCTGGTTCTAAATTACTTGAATGGGGCATGCTTATTTAAGATGGTGAGGAAGGCATTTAAAAAAAGATAACCAGGCATCCTCTACTGACGGGATGAGATCAATATCCTTCCAGGATACCAGGTCGATTAGAAAGGCCTGCTCGCTGAAGTGTTTCAGGGAGCGTTTGACAGTGATGAGTGGAGGTCGTTTGACTGTTGATCCATTACGGATGCAGGCAATGAGACAGTGATCGCTGAGATCTTGGTTGAAAACAGCAGAGGTGTATTTAGAGGGCAAGTTGGTTAGGATGATATCTATGAGGGTGCCCATGTTTACGGCTTTGGGGTGGTACCTGGTAGGTTCATTGATAATTTGTGGTAGATTGAGGGCATCAAGCTTAGATTGTAGGATGGCTGGGGTGTTAAGCATGTTCCAGTTTAGGTCGCCTAGCAGCACAAGCTCTGAAGATAGATGGGGGGTAATCAGTTAACATATGGTGTCCAGAGCACAGCTGGGGGCAGAGGGTGGTCTATAGCAAGCGGCAAAGGTGAGAGACTTGTTTTTAGAGAGGTGAATTTTTAAAAGTAGAAGTTCAAATTGTTTGGGTACATACCTGGATAGTAGGACAGAACTCTGCTGGCTATCTCTGCAGTAGATTGCAACACCGCCCCCTTTGGCCGTTCTATCTTGCCTGAAAATGTTGTCGTTCGGGATGAAGATTTCACAATTGTTGGTGGTCTTCCTAAGCCAGGATTCAGACACGGCTAGAACATCCGTGTTGGCAGAGTGTGCTAAAGCAGTGAGTAAAACAAACTTAGGAAGGAGGCTTCTAATGTTAATAATAACATGCATGAAACCAAGGCTATTACGGTTACAGAAGTCCTCAAAAGAGAGTGCCTGGGGAATAGGAGTGGAGTGGAGCTAGGCACTACAGAGGAGTAGGTTGTCGCGTTGTACAAAACTGGCGATAGATTTTCGAGCTAAAGAATAGCTGATGACCACAAATCGTGGTTAGCTGAATACTAACATTAGCCAGTAAACTGGCAAGCTTCTGGTTAGCATCTGGCTAGCTTCTGGTTAGCTTCTGGTTAGCTTCTGGTTAGCTTCTGGCTAGCTTCTGGTTAGCTTCTGGCTAGCTTCTGGTTAGCTTCTGGTTAGCTTCTAGTTAGCTTCTATTGTGCATTTCAGATTTGAGGTCAAATAATACTTTTATTTTTTTATTTATGACGCGGGTTGCAGGAGAGTGTTTTGAGGTTGAGTTTTTGGAAAATAAAATATATAAAAGATATGCGAAGAAAGGTGTAAATATATATATACACGGGACACGACAAGACAAGGACAAAGGACGTCTGACTGCTATGTCATCTTGGGTAATGTACCTGTGGACTATGCCCACAACACCCTCACCAATGCTTTGTCAGGTATGTCACCTTTCGAGTGTGCTCTGGGTTACCAACCCTCCTTGTTCCCCTCCCAAGAGGTCGAGGTTGCTGTTCCCTCTGTCCAGGACCACATGTCATCGTACCTGGAGGAAGCCCCAGGCTGCCCTTCATGCCTCCGACAGGACCTAGTCCCAAGCCAACCGTTGCCGGGCCTCGGCTCCAGTCTACACCCCAAGTCAAAAGGTATGGCTCCCATTGAAGGTAGCATCAAAGAAACTTCCCCCCAATGCATTGGTACCTTTGCAATTGACCGTGTCATTAACCCCTCTGTTGTGTGCCTGAAACTCCCAGGTTTCACCCTACCTTCCATGTATCCCTGATTAAACCTGGCTGCTCCAGCCCCGTCTTCTCCTGCAGCAGCTCCTCCAACCTCTCGGATCATCGATGACCATCCTGCATACACCATCCAGCAGCTTCAGAACATGCGCCATCGGGGTCGAAGCTGGCAGTACCTGGTGGACTGGGAGGGATACGGGCCTGAGGCGCGCTGCTGGGTGCCCTGCTGTCACATTCTGGACCCCTCACTCTTACGTGATATCCATACCCTACACACAGATAAGCCCGGTTGGGCGCCAGATAGCATCACCAGCTGCAATCTGTTCTATAATCAAGAACCCTGCAAATACTCAGCAACTCTAATTGATAATTAGAAAACCCTTTTGCAATTATGTTAGCACAGCTGGAAACTGTGCTGATTAAAGAAGCAATAAAACTGGCCGCCTTTAGACTAGTTGAGTATCTGGAGCATCAGCATTTGTGGGCTTGATTACAGGCTCAAAATGGGCAGAAACAATGACCTTTCATCTGAAACTTGTCAGTCTATTCTTGTTCTGAGAAATGAAGGCTAGTCCATGTGAGAAATTGCCAAGAAACTGAAGATCTCATACAATGCTGTGTAC
>NC_056442.1:53377359-53399859 GCF_018296145.1 Oncorhynchus tshawytscha | reverse complement strand
AAAGTGGATGTTATGTACTATATTTATTGAATATTATCTGAATCCTATACATTAAAATTGCCAATTTGGGTGCAATCAATTAGCTTAATTTGTCAGAGATCAAACTATATTTCAACAAAATAATGTTTCAGAAATGCTAATTGTATCTGTTACTAACTATAGAAACCATGTCAGAACAATCTGAGATAGTGGGTGTCATAGCTTGATGAAATGACGTGGAACTGAGTACCTGCACCTCAAATGTTCTACTGCCGTGTGTATTCACTAGGAACCAAATGTAATTCACTGGTGAGAGAGCGCTGCGGAATCATTTTTCTGTCTGACAGCTTCTGTCTCATGCAATGGCTGCAGGTCTCAAACTACACTGAACAAACTGCACTGAACAAAACAAACTGAACTAAACAAACTACCCTGAACAAAACAAACTACCCTGAACAAAACAAACTACCCTGAACAAAACAAATTACCCTGAACAAAACAAACTACCCTGAAGAAAACAAACTACCCTGAAGAAAACAAACTACCCTGAACAAAACAAACTACCCTGAAGAAAACAAATTACCATGAACAAAACAAACTACCCTGAACAAAACAAACTACCCTGAAAACAAACTACCCTGAACAAAACAAATTACCCTGAACAAAACAAATTACCCTGAACAAAACAAACTACCATGAACAAAACAAATTACCCGGAACAAAACAAACTACCCTGAACAAAAATAGAAATTCAACATGTAACGTGTTTCATGAGCTGAAATAAAAGATCCCAGAAATGTTCCATATGCACATGTTTTTTATTTTATCTTCTAACTTTCCTGCACAAATTTGTTAACATCCCTGTTAGTGAGCATCTCTCCAAAATAACCCATCCACCTGACTGCTGTAGCATATCAATAAGCTGATTAAACAGCATGATCATTAAACAGGTCCACCTTGTTGTGCTGGGGACAATAAAAGGCCACTCTAAAATGTGCAGTTTTGTCACACAACACAATGCCATAGATGTCTCAAGTTTTGAGGGAGTGTGCAATTGGCATGCTGATTGCAGGAATGTCCACCAGAGAATTTAATGTTTATTTCTATACCACAAGCTGCCTCCAACGTCATTTTAGAGAATTTGGCAGTACATCCAACTGGCCTCACAAACAAAGACCACGTTTATGGCGTCGTGTGGGTAAGCGGTTTACTGATGAAAATAGTGCCCCATAATGGTAGTGGGGCCATGGATAAGGCAGGCATATGCTTCGGACAACGAACACAATTGCCTTTTATACATGGCAATTATCCATACCCTGACGAGATCACTATTGCCTTTATATTTTTGTTCAGTATACATTGTCGCAGTAAGACGGGCGGATGGATATGTTCAAACGCTGCATTTAAAAAAAAAGAGTTCCCAGAATTATCGTCATTGACAATTCCAGACAGTTACCAAAAGTGACTTGCTTGCTAAGTGACTTGCTTGCTCCTTTCCATCATCCATTCCCATGGGATTACAGACCAAATTGTATGCAAAATGATATGACTAATATTATATAGCCTATTGTAACAAAAATGCCGGTAAGGCACTTCAGCCAAATGTATGATTCATTGGAACTATTTCATTCCTGTCGCAAAGTTCCGTGTACGTATTGTGTACGTAGTTCAACAGCGCGTTGACGTCATCGATTTGATCATCTCTCCTTTCTCGGTCGGTGAAGCTGTCCAGGCTCTCTGCGTTGTTGTGTCGTTCAATGCTTTCATTTGTGGCGAACATGGCCGCTGTTCCCCTCTCCGCCGTTCCCAACACGTCCACGAACAACGATGGGATCCTTATAGGCGACAGAGTTTACTCTGAAGTTTACCTCACTATCAGCAACTCTCTCATACCGGAGGAAAGGCTTCAGCCAACCCCGTCTATGCTCGATGGCCTCGACCTGCACACGGAGACCGACCTCCGTATCCTGGGTTGTGAGCTAATTCAATCGGCTGGTATTCTTCTACGATTGCCACAGGTAAACACTCAAAAAAATGTCAATCCATTACCGTCAACATCTGAAAAACATAACTAGGTTACTATAGTTGCCATTGTTTTAGAACTCACCTCTTTTGTTTATATAACCCGTCAAAATGAGGCTACGGAAGGGAAATACCCAAGCCAAGGCCTAACTCACAGCTAGCTAATTTATTGATTGGTGTAATCTAGTAGGCTAACTTGGTCAGTGACGGGTCAAGTTATCGAATCAGATGTGATATTTAGCGCAATTATCTGTGTAATAATACTAATGTTACTTATATAATGAAGTAGTTGAATTTATACGTGTGGGGCGATTACATCCGGGGCTGTGGGATGACCAGGACAAAATGGCGGATTCGTGGAATTGAAAGCAAACGATACTTCCGTCTAATGTAATTTTGTTCTTTACATTTTAGGTGGCAATGGCTACGGGTCAAGTTCTTTTTCATCGTTTTTTCTACTCTAAATCGTTTGTCAAACACAGTTTTGAGGTAAGTCAGTGTCTCTTTCAGCAGTTTAGCAACACAACAGTTAGTTTAGCTACGACACTCACAGACGGAACGATCTTTGACTCACTGGTGGTGTTGCGGAGAGGGAACGTTTACATTGGCGGCCATATTGTCATTTACTGTAAGTTAGAGTAGTTGGTTTGTCACATAACCCACATAGGCCCGTTTTAAGGTTGAAACCATTCCTAACTGATTGTAGCTATCTAACATTTGATTTGATATAGCTTACCACTTCATATAAAGTGGTTATCATTGCAAGGCCCCAGAGTAATGTTAGTGTTTTGATAGCTAACCACATTTAGCTTCATACGCTAATGTTCTGTTATTCTATTCGTGTCCCCCAGATTGTTGCTATGGCCTGTGTCAACTTGGCTTCCAAGATCGAGGAAGCACCAAGACGATTCAGAGACGTCATCAATGTTTTTCACCATTTAAAACAGAGTCACAGAGGCAAAAGGTAAGCATCCATATAGAAAATATCCTTCATTCCTTCATTTCTGTTAAATGTACGTCAACCATTTGTGAAAGGGCAAATGTATTCATCTGGCATTACATTAATTAGTAACTATGTTTTCAGTATCTTGCATGATGTTGATCTGATGTATTCATGTGACAGTGACCTTCTGTTGATCCATGCTCTCTAAACCATACTCTAAAACGTTTGTTTCCTCATTTCTGATCAATGGTAGTTACAGCAATATATTCACAGCTACCTGCATAGACAAGTAGATCAGTGAAAGGTGATGCATTAACACGTCTAACCTAAAGTGTTGCTTTGCCAAGACAAAAACCAACTTGGCACCGGAAGACAACACTGTGCTAGACGAGTGTCTTTCTTTGACCAGAATAATCTGTTCAGTTCCAATTCTAAGGCTGTGGTATTAACTTGGGTTCTCTTTTCCCTTGCAACCAACTAACAGCGACCAGCTACATTTACCAAAGCCTGGGTGATGTGGAATGGTACGTAGAGATGAAGCAGTCGGCATGACAACCATGAGCGAGGTGTCACCCCCTCCCCTGGGAGACGCCCGTGGTGTGAGTCACTGCGGTGCACTGGGATCGGGGAGGACAGGTTGGCCGCAGGTCCTAGGCTGGGAGCCTTGGGGACTCCTTTGACTCAGTCTAAGCTTTGGGTGTTTGCGGATCCTGTGGTAATGTAGCTCAAACACTACATACAGTACTACAGAGCAACCTCCCTCATTCACCAAATGGCATTCGTGGCTTTCACAGAAATATCACCTTTTTCTTTCCTCTTAGAATATTTGCTGAATTGTTGATATGCATATGTTCACTATCTAGATGTAATATTGAGGAGAGCTGGGTTGGTGCAGTTGTTTGTTTTTACTCTACATCACCACCTGTGACTGGACATAAGCTGAGTTCTTCAGGTGCTTGTTTTTTTAGAGAGATTTCGTTTGGGGGGGAAATAGTTTTCTCTTGAAATTGACCATGGTATGCTACATTTAAGTCCATCTGAAGTAGATGTAGCTACTCCACCTGACTGATTTCAGCTTGTGTAGTAACTTAGAAACACAAACTGAAGCTGTACACATTTTCCGTCACATGTTTTTGTCATCCTGTCTAGACTCCACTGAAGTCAGGAAATTAGTCAATCCAATCTTGTTTTTCTCCCATGAAATACAGGTTTTAATTGTAACTTTGGTCATGTTTGTGATCTAGTAAATGTTCACTTAGAAAATGTATTTAGTTCTAACTGAGATCTGGCGCCCAGAGGTATTATCTACAGAGTTATGTTATTACCATGTCATATCAGAGTACCAGATAGGAATGCCAGGACACTTACATAACTTGTGCTGTGGCGTCCTTAATGTTGTGTGGGCAGGTTCTGGGTGTTAACTGGGAGCTACCAGGACTGAATGGGATGAGATCTGTGCTGCATTAGTTCCAGGTTTTTATCTGGGTTAAGAGAGATTCTAGGGTCCTTTCCACGCTTCTTAGAAGTTTATGCAGTTGAGGTTCAGATAAACTCTCCTGGTTAAATAAAGTGTACATCAACATATATTTTTCACCCCCAGTACATGTATGAGTCTAGACAGTGATGTCCAAAGTTGAGTATATTTGTTGTCTTTAAAAACCTGAGTGTTTGGATCTGTAAACGGAGGGGTTGTGGGCCACCACCCACATTTCTAGTCTCGTGGGTCCATTTTCTTACAATTAGTTTTTTTAAGTGCATGTTTTGTAGGTAATCGTAGTGTAGGCCCATACCTTAAGGATTTTCTTTCCATAATGTGGTGAAGTGTATGTTTGGCTTGTAATGCTTCCTTATTGGGTGACTGTATGACTGAAGTCAGTCAATTGATTATTTTCTTTTACACAGTATTTGTCATCACCTAAGTTGAGAATATATTTTTTTTTGCGTCCCATTTCTATTCCTGATACAACAATACAAGGTGAGGAACTGATTGGCTAGTCTAGTTCCACCCAGGTTTGGTCATGTTTAGGGTTTGTTGATATTTCTGTCAAAGCTGTGATGTGTGGTGACATTGGACCGTGTGACTCAAAAGCTTCCACTGAAATCACAGGAGCCAACTAAACCCCTAAAAAAACACTCAATTTGGGCCTGTTGCTTTAAGTTGGTCCAAGGGGAAAAGAGAACCAGTCAAAGAAAGCAGAAGGGTGCTTTCTTTTAGTCTGTTTTTGATGGGGGGGAAACATTTTTGGTTATTTTCATTCTTTTTATAAAGCAGGAGTGCAAGTTCATTGATTCTTGATCAGAACTACATTAATACCAAAAACCAAGTGATCAAAGCTGAACGGAGAATCCTGAAGGAGCTGGGCTTCTGCGTACACGTCAAGCATCCGCACAAGGTGAGACCCAGTTACACCTCTCACAACTCTCATACATTGCGACAGGTGTTATTCTGACTCAACAGTTACAGACACATTTATCTCTCAGCATTAGCTTTAGGCCCAACCTACCAGACTCTACTAACACTGCTGTTCAGTTAAGGCTGTGACGGTTTCTGTGACTCACATGACACCGCTGTAGCTATGCTGTTCTAGAACATTGTCGAATTCTCAGGTCAAGGCTGGTGGTTTGCATTCTTCGGTCTAGGGATTGTGAAACCACGTTGGTTATTGCATAATGTCAATTGGTCTTCTTCCAGATCATTGTCATGTACCTGCAAGTCCTGGAATGTGAGAAGAACCAGACTCTGGTCCAGACCGCCTGGTAAGTACATTGCCTGTACCTGAACTAACCCGGTGCCCTACGTCTGATACCACCCCTCTGTAACCTCTCTTCTCTGATGGATACATTATTGAGACCTGTTTGTTTTCCTCTTGTTCTTTACCTGGCTATTTATAGTCTGATTCTGGTGCCCAAGGAACTCAGTTTAACTTTGTCCTTTCTCTCTACTCTTTGATTAAAGGGTAGTCCATGCTGGTAAGTCTCATAAAGAACCTCTGAACTCTGCTCCTCCAACCACATGACCCCAGGAAGCTCCCCCCATTGGCTGGCTGCCCTTCTCGGAGACAGCCAATCCAGTGAGAGCTCTCTGCCCGAGATCCACTGAAGGGGGCGGGCCTTTCCCAACTGCCAACATGGTCTTGTTTTCTCTTGGGGGGTGTCCAGAAGGATTTGTGTTTTTTGGGATTGTGCTTCCAAGGTTAAACTGTTTCTTCTTTGTTGTTTCTTTTAACCAAATAGATAGATCTAACTACAATAGCATTTTTTTTTCTAGTTGCTTGCTTTAGATTTGAAGTAAGCATAGTTTTTTTGTTGTTGTTGACTGGATCGTTTTCTGGGTATGCCTTTTTGATGCAGTAGTTAGTGTGCTGTTGAACTGTCTGTTTGATTTTTCACAAACTGATGTGGTCTCCAGACATGTCTTTCAGGATGATCCTGCTCAGGCTTTGACACCAAGGACCTGTCTCGTCACCCATCCATTTCCACCGGCCATTTTTTTTAGCAGAAGTCGCTATCTATAGTCCAAGGTTCCAACCCTCGTCCAGTCTAGGGGAGTCTGTTCTGGGGGACCATTGTGTGTGCTGCTTTTCATTTTGAGGCTGTCTGACTGTTGTCCTATCTGAAATCATATGACAACCCACACACACACACACAAGGGTCATACTCCAGGACTGGCTCAGAATGGGGAATTCTGCTCAGACAATTCAGTGAAGACAAGTTTAGATTTCAATGTCTTTAGAGCTAGTTTCTTTTTTTTGTTCCATCAGTAAAGCTAGGTTTTGCATATCAGACCCAGCTTCCATTGAATCCTGACGGGTACACGTTGGGGTGGGATCTGTATAGGGTGGGAAAGGATTGCACCAACAGTCTTCTGTTCTGTTCAGTCACCCCTCATTTTCCTGTTTCTGTCTGACTGCTTGCTAGGCGACAAAACCATCAGTCTGAAATGTCTGTTGTCTGTCAGATGTTGTCATGCCTGAGCTACAGCTTATCAGGGTCACTGAAACTCAAGACAACTAGCTACAATTAGAATCCCACTTTAAAACACCTTGAACCCTGATAGCTTCCATCAACCGTCACTGCTCTACACATGGCAGCTTTGTGTTGGCCTTTTGTTGTGGAGTTCAGGGTTACCTAGCGACTCTTTAACTGCCGAGTGCATCATGTCTGACCTGTCCAATCGGATCCTTGATCTGCGGTCCCATCTCCTCTCTGCCAAGGGATAAGTCATTACCTATCTGGCCGATGGCTGCTTATTGTAAAGGGCTGCTGTATGTCTCTGGTCACCTCGGTCTGCTCTGCATTCCCTTGCTGTTTGCATGCATACTTTTAGACAGGCATGTCCTCTGAGAATGGTAGGACGCATGTCCACCACTGAATAGGACTTGTGTACTTTTTGTTTTGGGTGCCGTATTGTCTTTAGACGGTATAGACCAGTGGGCTCTTGGATAATCGTCCTGTCCTGTGTACAAGCTTTCATCTGTGACGCTGCATGTCCAGCCCAACACCAACATGGATGTGAGAGAGAGAGAGAGAGAGAGACAAAGCTAAACTAGAGTATCCATACTGTTTGTTTTATTACTATTTCAGATGTATAACTGTCTTTATTTGAGTGGTCACCAACTCTGGTCCTGTAGAGCTGCACTGTGCAGGCTTTTGTTTCACCCCTGCACTAACACATGGTTGAAGTAACACGGTCAAGTCGGAACAAGCCTGCACATCCTTTAGCTGTTGAGGACCAGCTGGTGACTGCCCAGACCAGTGTTTCTGTGATCTGGTCTGTTGAGGGAGGGGCACAAGGCTATGGGAGGAGATGGTGCTATGTATCTGTATGTTGCTTGTGTCCTTGTAGGAACTACATGAATGACAGCCTTAGGACCAACGTGTTTGTGAGGTTCCAAGCTGAAACCATCGCATGTGCCTGCATCTACCTGGCTGCCAGAGCTCTCCAGGTACGGCTGGATTGGATTTGGCTTCTCCTTTTCATCTCACCTTCTCTCCGTCTTTCACCTACCTCTTCCAATCTCTAGTCTTCCACTAGCGGAACCCCTCGCCAACAGCCAATGAAATTGCAGGGCGCCAAATACAAATCTCATGAATCGAATTTCTCAAACATACAAGTATTTGGCACATTTTAAAGATAACATTCTCGTTAATCCAGCCACTGTGTCTGATTTAAAAAATGTAAAAATGCTTTACAGCGAAAGCTCCACAAACGATTATGTTAGGTCACCACCAAGTCACAGAAAAACACAGTCATTTTTCCAGCCAAAGAGAGGAGTCACAAAAAGCACAAATAGAGATAAAATGATTCACTAACCTTTGATCTTCGACAGATGACACTCATAGGACTTCATGTTACACAATACATGTATGTTTTGCTTGGTAAAGTTAATATTTATGTCCAAAAATCTTATTTTACATTGGCGTGTTATGTTCAGTAGTTCCAAAACATGCAGTGATTTTGCAGAGAGCCACATGAATTTTCAGAAATACTCATTATAAATGTTGATGAAAATATAGATAAAGTTCTCCTTAACTAAGGTGCTGTGTGTTTCTGTGTGTCTGTAGATGCCTCTCCCATCCAGACCTCACTGGTATCTGCTGTTTGGAGCCACGGAGGAAGAGATCAAGGATATCTGTATCACCACCCTCAAACTGTACACCAGGAAGAAGGTACATACTGGGGCGGCAGGGTAGCCTAGTGGTTAGAGCTTTGGACTAGTAACTGAAAGGTTGCAAGTTCATATCCCCGAGCTGACATATCCCCGAGCTGACAAATCAGCTGTTCTGCCCCTGAATAGGCAGTTAACCCACTGTCACTAGGCAGTCATTGAAAATAAAAATTTGTTCTTAACTGACTTGCCTAGTTAAATTACGGGGGGAAAAAAATTATCAAATAAATAAACATGTCTGTACAGTATCACCCCCTAACCTTCTGGCAACCCTGGAACCCTGGACTTGTTCCTCTATGCATCCTCCTGCTGTATGATGAGACCTCACCTTAACCTCTCAACCCTCCTGTCTTTCTCTGGGCCAGCCGGACTATGACCACCTGGAGAAGGAAGTGGAGAAGAGGAAGATGTCTCTGCAGGAGGCCAAGCTGAAGGCTAAAGGGTTGAACCCCGATGGGACCCCAGCTCTGTCCAACCTGGGAGGCTTCTCTCCTGGATCCAAACCCTGTGAGTTTACCTTACCATGGTGGTTCATTTAAACCCTGTGAGTTTACCTTACCATGGTTGTTCATTTAAACCTTGTGAGGTTACCTTACCATGGTGGTTCATTTAAACCTTGTGAGGTTACCTTACCATGGTTGTTCATTTAAACCTTGTGAGGTTACCTTACCATGGTTGTTCATTTAAACCTTGTGAGGTTACCTTACCATGGTTGTTCATTTAAACCTTGTGAGGTTACCTTACCATGGTGGTTCATTTAAACCTTGTGAGGTTACCTTGCCATAGTTGTTCATTTAAACCCTGTGAGGTTACCTTGCCATAGTTGTTCATTTAAACCCTGTGAGGTTACCTTGCCATAGTTGTTCATTTAAACCCTGTGAGGTTACCTTGCCATAGTTGTTCATTTAGGCAAGTGCCCTGCTCAAATCTGGTCATCAGAGATGAAGTACATTGTGGTTGTTGGGTCTGTGGTTCAACCTGTCTAATGACCCTTTTTTTAATTTTTTTTTATGCTTAATTTAAAAATTGTATATATATTTTTTAATACTAACTTTACATTTCTAAGCGGGGACCAGCCGGTGTAATGACATGTTATGCATCTGTGTTCCTTAGGTTCCCCCAATGTAGTGAAGGTGGAGGATAAATCTCCAAACCTCCAGGCCCTCAAACCTGTAAAGAAAGAGCCGGACAGCAGAGCCCAGGGCTCCAAGAGCCCACACAACGGGTAAAGACATACTCTTCAACATAAACCGGGCTTAATGGTTTTCCCCTGTTGAAGTTGTATTTTTATGTTAAGCAGACACCTCTAATGGAAATGGCATCTTCTCTCTCCTCTCCTCTCTCCTCTCCTCTCTCTCCTCTCTCCTCTCTCTCTTCTCAGGTTGAGGAAGGAGGTGAAGATTGGAAGGAACAATGGGAGTGGATCTCGTTCCAGAACTCGCTCGCGGTCACGCTCCCCGCGCAGACAGTAAGACCTCACTACTTCATTAATTACTGTGTAAACTGGATGTAAATTACCATAGTAAACTGGTACTTTACAGACTGTTACTACAGTACTTTGCGGCCAGGTTACTGCGCTACTTTGCGGCCAGGTTACTGCGCTACTTTGCTACTGCGCTTTTGCGGCCAGGTTACTGCGCTAGGTTACTTTTTGCGGCCAGGTTACTGCGCTACTTTGCAGCCAGGTTACTGCGCTACTTTGCGGCCAGGTTACTGCGCTACTTTGCGGCCAGGTTACTGCGCTACTTTGCGGCCAGGTTACTGCGCTACTTTGCGGCCAGGTTACTGCGCTACTTTGCGGCCAGGTTACTGCGCTACTTTGCGGCCAGGTTACTGCTGAAGACCACTGTTAACTGTTTTCTTTACTGTCTCTGCAGTTACAACAGCCGACGCAGTCGTTCTGGGACCTACAGTTCTCGTTCCCGCAGTCGCTCTCACAGCCGCAGCCCCTCACCCCGACGACATCCGCCCTCCCCCCTCCTCCCACATCTCAAGTCAAAGCCCGGCCACCATGGCAACATCGACCCCAAGCCATCGAGTCGTCATAGCAGCAGCGGAGGAGGGGCTCACAAGAGGAAGAGGTCCAGGTCGCGCTCTGCCAGCAAAGGAGAGAGGGAACGGGGGAGGGAGCGGGACAGAGACCGCAGCACGTCGGACCTCTCCTCGGCCAAGAAGCACAAGCACGAGAGAGGTGGTCCTGGGGGAGGACATCACCGTGGAGACAGGAGGGATCGGTCCAGGTCGTATGAGCGGGAGCGCACCCACAAGGGCAAACGCCATAGCAGCAGCGGCGGACACTCGGGTCACGGGCGCCACCGCCGCTGACCAGGGTCGGGAGGAGGAACCTCCGCTCCTTAATGCAGTTTTGCCTCTTTTATTTTTGTTCTGCTTTCCCACCCCAATCCTTCCATTCAAATCCTCTTTTATTTGTTTTGTTTAAATGTAAAATGATGGACTTGGAGAGAACGTATTTACAGTGTAAAGATGGTTAACTGCTGATTTATTGACAATGCTTTGATTTATAAAAGCGACACTTCAGTGGTAGAAGGAATAAATGTGTATTCAACAATAAAAGAATCATTCAGGAAAGACGTCAATAGTTTTTTTTTTTTGCTCAGTGGACTGAAGGAGACTTCCGGGTTCTATGTGTTGGCTCATTCCATTGGTCAAATGTGCGTTCGCTAAAACAGTGTTCTGTACAGATGCAAAGGACCTACTGGGCTTCCCTAGAAATATACTTTTTTTTTTTTTTTTTTTTTTTACAGCTGGATTGCAGACTCTTGATTTCAGAACCTTTTTTTTTAGGATCGTGGTGAATTTGTTACACTGGTTTTTAGTCTGCATGTGTTCATGTCTGATTTTTACACAATTAAAAAATAAAAATGAAAGAAGAAAACAATTGATTTGACTTGTATTTTGTTAGACCGTGCTACAGGTCATGAAAAGCTGCAGTCGCTATAGGCTGCGTTCACACAGGCAGCATATGTCTCGTCTTTGTCCACTAATGGTCATTTGACCAATCGGATCAGCTCTGAGGAATACCAATTAGTGTGGGTAAAATCTGATTGGGCTGCTGGTGTGAAAGTAGCCAAAATGGGGTGTGTTTATCACCTGTTCATGACAACTCTTATCCCTTCAACAGTGACAGACCTACATACACCTTTTTTTTTTTTTTTTTTTTTTTTTTTTTTTTTCAGAAAAACCAGTAAACCTTACGAGAAGCATACAAACCAAACCGATAACGTATTCTTGAGGGTTACAACACATTACAGATTATACAAAGACCTTAAAAGATACACACGGTTTGATTGTTTTAACAGCTTTCTGATTAGCATAGTGTAGAATGGTCTTAATGTACTGCTCGATTTCCTTCTAGAAAACACAGAATATTTTTTACTAGTGAATTTATGAAGTGTTTCCATTTGCGCATTCTGAATAATTTGGCGAGAATGTGTTCTTTATCCTTATTATAAATAAGGAAACCGAGCAGCACATTCTCCCATATTAAAAACCAAAGGCATCAAGTATATTAACAATTATAAAACTAAAAATATATTTTTGTAATTTCTTTACATGTAGACAATGCTGAAATAAAGTCAAAACTGTTTCTGGATGCTCAACACAAATAGTACAATCAATGTTAATGTCTGTTTTGAGTTTCTTCAGGTAATGATTCGCAGGGTAATTATTATGGATCATTCTGAAAGAGACCTCTTTGACCCTGTTAACAAGCAGGTATTTGTGTGGTAATAACCAGACTTTTTCCCCAACAGATATTAGTGACCAATGTATTCCAGTAACTTGTGACATAAGGAATGGATACAATCTCCCTTTGAAATAAGACACGTATAGATCTGTTGTTCTGAGGGAACAAGGAGAAACATATTTTTCCTAACGGAGAGTCAACTGGAGGGTAGGTGAAGAAGGTGAGGTCTGGTTAAACAACATGAGGGATCCAGATGGAATAGACTATAGGAATAGACTCTAGGTGTTACAGGGATATTGTAACAACATGAGGGATCCAGATGGAATAGACTATAGGAATAGACTCTAGGTGTTACAGGGATATTGTAACAACATGAGGGATCCAGATGGAATAGACTATAGGAATAGACTCTAGGTGTTACAGGGATATTGTAACAACATGAGGGTTCCAGATGGAATAGACTATGGAGAACTCTCTAGGTGTTACAGGGATATTGTAACAACATGAGGGTTCCAGATGGAATAGACTATAGGAATAGACTATGGAGAACTCTCTAGGTGTTACAGGGATATTGTAACAACATGAGGGTTCCAGATGGAATAGACTATGGAGAACTATAGGTGTTACAGGGATATTGTAACAACATGAGGGTTCCAGATGGAATAGACAATAGGAATAGACTATAGGAATAGACTCTCTAGGTGTTACAGGGATATTGTAACAACATGAGGGTTCCAGATGGAATAGACTATGGAGAACTCTCTAGGTATTACAGAGATATTGTAACGACATGATGGTTCCAGATGGAATAGACTATGGAGAACTCTCTAGGTGTTACAGGGATATTGTAACAACATGAGGGTTCCAGATGGAATAGACTATGGAGAACTCTCTAGGTATTACAGAGATATTGTAACGACATGAGGGTTCCAGATGGAATAGACTATGGAGAACTCTCTAGGTGTTACAGGGATATTGTAACAACATGAGGGTTCCAGATGGAATAGACTATGGAGAACTATAGGTGTTACAGGGATATTGTAACGACATGAGGGTTCCAGATGGAATAGACTATGGAGAACTCTCTAGGTATTACAGAGATATTGTAACGACATGAGATGAATTCCTCATAATTGAGTAACAAAACTTCTGCATTAAAAAGTTGACTCACCAGCAGGATATGATTATTGAACCAGTTCTTAGAACATAAAGGCTTGTTTCTGTACAACATGTCCTTATTGTTCCAAACGAAATACCTGGGCGGAAATTATGTTGATATATCAACGACCACACTAATACTTGTCTATGAAAAGCAGATCATTTTGTAGGAATCTCATCAATGTTATAGATACTATAGTTACAAAGTAACTTAAAATTGAAGTCACCAAATCGGGAGAAGTTGTGAGGGATGATTGAAGTTGGATTCTTTAAGAAATGTTTATTAGCCCAATTTATCTTAAAAGTATTATTCAAAGTAGGAAAATCTAAAAAATTCAAATAAAATTGAGACCACCATATTCATATGTGTTCATAATGACAGATTTTCTAATATAATGTGTATGATTCATCCAGATGAAATTGAAAAGCACCTGGTCAACCGCTTTACCTATTTTGTTGTCAAGATGTCGGGACTGGGCTGCGTGTAGGGACTGGGCTGCGTGTAGGGACTGGGCTGCGTGTCGGGGGACTGGGCTGTGTCGGGACTGGGCTGCGTGTGGGACTGGGCTGCGTGTAGGGACTGGGCTGCGTGTAGGGACTGGGCTGCGTGTCTGGGACTGGGCTGCGTGTAGGGACTGGGCTGCGTGTCGGGACTGGGCTGCGTGTAGGGACTGGGCTGCGTGTAGGGACTGGGCTGCCTGTAGGGACTGGGCTGCGTGTAGGGACTGGGCTGCGTGTAGGGACTGGGCTGCGTGTAGGGACTGGGCTGCGTGTAGGGACTGGGCTGCCTGTAGGGACTGGGCTGCCTGTAGGGACTGGGCTGCGTGTCGGGACTGGGCTGCGTGTAGGGACTGGGCTGCGTGTAGGGACTGGGCTGCGTGTCGGGGCTGTGTGTAGGGACTGGGCTGTGTGTAGGGACTGGGCTGCGTGTAGGGACTGGGCTGCGTGTAGGGACTGGGCTGCGTGTCGGGGGGCTGTGTGTAGGGACTGGGCTGCGTGTAGGGACTGGGCTGCGTGTAGGGACTGGGCTGCGTGTCGGGACTGGGCTGCGTGTCGGGACTGGGCTGCGTGTAGGGACTGGGCTGCCTGTAGGGACTGGGCTGCGTGTAGGGACTGGGCTGCAAGTCGGGGCTGCGTGTAGGGACTGGGCTGCGTGTAGGGACTGGGCTGCGTGTCGGGGCTGCGTGTAGGGACTGGGCTGCGTGTAGGGACTGGGCTGCGTGTAGGGACTGGGCTGGGCTGCGTGTAGGGACTGGGCTGCGTGGGCTCGGGGCTGCGTGTAGGGACTGGGCTGCGTGTAGGGACTGGGCTGCGTGTAGGGACTGGGCTGCGTGTCGGGACTGGGCTGCGTGTAGGGACTGGGCTGCCTGTAGGGACTGGGCTGCGTGTAGGGACTGGGCTGCGTGTCGGGACTGGGCTGCGTGTAGGGACTGGGCTGGGACTGGGCTGCGAGGACTGGGCTGCGTGTAGGGACTGGGCTGCGTGTCGGGACTGGGCTGCGTGTAGGGACTGGGCTGCGTGTAGGGACTGGGCTGCATGTCGGGACTGGGCTGCGTGTAGGGACTGGGCTGCGTGTAGGGACTGGGCTGCGTGTAGGGACTGGGCTGCGTGTCGGGGCTGCGTGTAGGGACTGGGCTGCGTGTAGGGACTGGGCTGCGTGTAGGGACTGGGCTGCGTGTCGGGGCTGCGTGTAGGGACTGGGCTGCGTGTAGGGACTGGGCTGCGTGTAGGGACTGGGCTGCGTGTAGGGACTGGGCTGCCTGTAGGGACTGGGCTGCGTGTAGGGACTGGGCTGCGTGTAGGGACTGGGCTGCGTGTCGGGCTGCGAGTAGGGACTGGGCTGCGAGTAGGGACTGGGCTGCGAGTAGGGACTGGGCTGCGTGTAGGGACTGGGCTACGTGTAGGGACTGGGCTGCGTGTAGGGACTGGGCTGCGTGTCGGGACTGGGCTGTATGTAGGGGCTGCATGTAGGGACCGGGCTGCGTGTAGGGACTGGACTGCGTGTCGGGACTGGGCTGTATGTAGTGGCTGCATGTAGGGACTGGGCTGCGTGTCGGGACTGGGCTGTATGTAGGGGCTGCATGTAGGGACTGGGCTGCGTGTAGGGACTGGACTGCGTGTCGGGACTGGGCTCTAACAGGCCTACACACCGACTGGCAAATAGGACTTGAAAAACTGTCCAGCACATTATCAGGCTCCTAATCGTCAAGCATTAATAACCTTTTCTTAGCATTGTAAATAATTGCTCCTTTCGGATAAATACTTTTCATTTAATTGATTTATTAAAGCCCAGTGTGATACCCCAGAGTCATGTGTAATTCCAAACCTGTCGATTACACCTTCGTGTGCCTTATTACGCCTTATGCATAGTGGGAAGTGATACTGATAGGTAAAATTAACTTCCTGTTATTTCACTAGGCAAGTCAGTTAAGAACAAATTCTTATTCTCAATGACGACCTAGGAACAGTGGGTTAACTGGTCTAGGAACAGTGGGTTAACTGCCTTGTTCAGGGGCAGAACGACAGATTTTTACCTTGTCAGCTCGGGGATTTGATCTTGCAACCTTTCGGTTACAAGTCCAACGCTCTAACCACTAGGATACCTGTCACCCCTGAGTGAACTGGGTTAAACAGAGGTTGGTCTATATATGTTATTGATCACAGATTGCGGATTGTGTAATTTAGTTTATGTCAATAGTGTTCTGATGAGCATGTGTTATGTTTCACCACAAGAGGGCAGGACTAGCTTGATATTCTGTTGCTCCTGAAGTGAGGATGTTGTGGTCACTGCAGGCCAGAGTAGTAGGATTTGGTCCCATTCCCTTACTTTTTCACCCTCTGTAACTCTATTCTCTCTATATTTCACCCTCTGTTCCTCTATTCTCTCTATTTCACCCTCTGTAACTCTATTCTCTCTGTATTTCACCCTCTGTAACTCTATTCTCTCTCTATTTCACCCTCTGTCCCTCTATTCTCTCTCTATTTCACCCTCTGTCCCTCCATTCTCTCTCTATTTCACCCCCTGTCCCTCTATTATCTCTCTTTTTCACCCTCTGTAACTCTATTCTCTCTCTATTTCACCCTCTGTCCCGCTATTTCACCCTCTATCCTCTATTCTCTCTCTATTTCACCCCATGTCCCTCTATTCTCTCTCTATTTCACCCTCTGTTCCTCTATTCTCTCTATTTCACCCCCTGTCCCTCTATTCTCTCTCTTTTTCACTCTCTGTGGAGGTGAGAGGTCAACTACACTACATTGAGAGGCTCTGGACTACTACGGACGGACTGAACATAGGGCAATTCTGGCAAATGCCTGATGGGCTGGTTCATTCTCAACCCAGTGGTTCTGTCTAAAGGGGAAAGGGGGAAACCTAGTCAGTTGTATAACTGAATGCATTCAACTGAAATGTGTCTTCCGCATTTAACCCTCTGAATCAGAGAGGTGCAGGAGGGGCTGCCTTAATCAACATCCACGTCTTCAGTGCCCGGGGAACAGTGGGTTAACTGCCTGGGGAACAGTGGGTTATCTGCCCGGGGAACAGTGGGTTAACTGCCCGGGGAACAGTGGGTTAACTGCCCGGGAAACAGTGGGTTAACTGCCCGGGGGACAGTGGGTTAACTGCCCGGGGAACAGTGGGTTAACTGCCCGGGGAACAGTGGGTTCACTGCCCGGGGAACAGTGGGTTAACTGCCTGGGGGACATTGGGTTAACTGCCTGGGGAACAGTGGGTTAACTGCCCTGGGAACAGTGGGTTAACTGCCTTGTTCAGGGGCAGAACTGCAGATTTTTTACTTTGTCAGCTCAGGGATTTGATCCAACAACCTTTCTGTTACTGGCACAACGCTCTAACCACCAGGCTACCTGCCACAATTGGGGGTGTTGTGCATAATTATCACTATTTTGCTAATAATGGGGGCTTCAAGGAAAACAACGACTGATGTCCCAGGCTGAACCTGGCTACACTGAGAGAAAGAGAGGGAGAGTGTTTTGGCTCATACCACAGCAGCCTCTAGACGCAAACAGAAAAAAGGCTCAGTAACTCAGATTGGACCAAACATATAGGCTTAGTTAACACATTTGACACATCAGCTGTGATTCATGTATGTATTAAATGAGGAAACAGCGGGACACCAGTCTAATCTTACGGGTCCTGTTTTTTTTACGTACATAATGCTACACGATGGATTGTTTTTAATGAATCTGTCTGTGCAAAAATTGTAAAAGAAAATGTTAACAACCATTGTGTGTAAGTGTTTAAGGAAATAAAAAACACGTCTTCTACAAGTCCAATATAGGAAAGTGCCCTGTAACTGCATTCCCAATGTATGTCTGGAATGAATTTTCCCCTAGAAGGGCACCAAAGGTAATGTGCTGTATGCCTCTGGCAGTATATTACAGTATGTGAGAGAGACCCTAACTCTGCAACATGTTGTAATCACACAGCTACGGAATGAAGACTTTCTTCGTGAACAAGTTAGATCGACCGTCACATTCCGGCACTTTAATAGGAGCACAGAGCCCCACAGCGAGGGAGCAGATCAGATCCAATCAGATCTAATTTTATTGGTCACATACACATTTTTAGCAGATGTTATTGCGGGTGTAGTGAAATGCTTGTGTTCCCAGCTCCAACAGTGCAGTAGTATCTAACAATTCACAACAATACACACATCTAAAAGTACAAGAATGGAATAAAGAAATATATAAATATTATGATGTGTGATGTCGGAGAGGCATTGACAAAAATACAGTAGAATATAATACAGTATGTACATATGAAATGAGTAAAGCAGTATGTAAACATTATTATTAAGGTGACCAGTGTTCCTTTATTAAAGGGGCCAGGGTTCTTTTATTAAAGGGGCCAGTGTTCCATTATTAAAGGGGCCAGTGTTCCATTATTAAAGGGGCCAGGGTTCCATTATTAAAGGGGCCAGTGTTCCATTATTAAAGGTGCCCAGTGTTCCTTTATTAAAGGGGCCAGTGTTCCATTATTAAAGGGGCCAGTGTTCCATTATTAAAGGGGCCAGTGTTCCATTATTAAAGGGGCCAGTGTTCCATTATTAAAGGGGCCAGTGTTCCTTTATTAAAGGGGCCAGTGTTCCATTATTAAAGGGGCCAGGGTTCCATTATTAAAGGGGCCAGGGTTCCATTATTAAAGGGGCCAGGGTTCCATTATTAAAGGGGCCAGTGTTCCATTATTAAAGGGGCCAGGGTTCCATTATTAAAGGGGCCAGTGTTCCATTATTAAAGGGGCCAGTGTTCCATTATTAAAGGGCCAGTGTTCCATTATTAAAGGGGCCAGTGTTCCAATATTAAAGGGGCCAGTGTTCCATTATTAAAGGGGCCAGGGTTCCTTTATTAAAGGGGCCAGTGTTCCATTATTAAAGTGACCAGTGATTCCATGTCTATGTATATAGGGCTGCAGCCTCTAAGGTACAGGGTTGAGTAACCAGGTGGTAGCCGGGTAGTGATGGCTATTTAATAGTCTGATGGCCTTGAGATAGAAGCTGTTTTTCAGTCTCTCGGTCCCAGCTTTGATACACCTGTACTGACCTCGCCTTCTGGATGACAGCGGGGTGAACAGGCAATGGCTCGGGTGGTTGTTGTCCTTGATGATCTTATTAGCCTTCCTGTGACATCGGGTGCTGTAGGTGTCCTGGAGGGCAGGCAGTGTGCCCCCGGTGATGCGTTGGGCAGACCTCACTACCCTCTGGAGAGCCATACGGTTGTGGGCGGAGCAGTTGCCCCCGGTGATGCGTTGGGCAGACCACACCCCCCTGCGGTGTTAGCTATGTTTAATAAGGAGTACATGTGATATTGCACACTTTCACACGCATTCACACACATTCACGCACTTTCACACACATTCACACACATTCACGCACTTTCACACACATTCACACACATTCACGCACTTTCACACACATTCACATGCATTCACACGCATTCACATGCATTCACAAGCATTCACACGCATTCACACACATTCACACATGTTCACACACATTCACACACATTCACACAACTTCAAATGCATGTTAAACACACACCACCGAGACACAGCATTGGGCAGGTATTTAGAACATGTAAAAACTCAAAGGATCCTACAGTAAATAACAGAGAGAGAGACAGAGAGGGAGAGAGACAGGGAGAGACAGATAAAGAGACAAGGAGAAACAGAGAGAGAACGAGGGAGAGAGTCAGGGAAACAGATAGAGAAAGAGAGAGAGAGAGAGAGAGAGAGGGAGAGAGTCAGGGAAACAGATAGAGAGAGAGAGTCAGGGAAACAGATAGAGAGAGAGAGAGAGGGGGAGAGTGTTAGGGAAACAGAGAGAGAGAGAGAGGGGGAGAGAGTCAGGGAAACAGAGAGAGAGAGAGAGAGAGAGAGAGAGAGACACAGGGAAACAGATAGAGAGAGAGAGAGGGAGAGAGAGAGAGACAGGGAAACAGATTGAGAGAGAGAGAGAGAGAGGGAGAGAGAGAGAGAGAGAGGGAGAGAGAGAGAGAGAGAGAGACAGATAGAGAGAGAGAGAGTGTTAGGGAAACAGATAGAGAGAGAGAGGGGAGAGAGTCAGGGAAACAGAGAGAGAGAGAGGAAACAGATAGAAACAGAGAGAGAGAGACAGAGAGAAACAGAGAGAGGAGAGAGAGAGAGAGAGAGAGAGGGGGAGAGAGAGAGAGAGAGAGGGGAAACAGATAGAGAGAGAGACAGGGAAACAGATAGAGAGAGAGGGAAACAGATAGAGAGAGAGAGAGAAAGAGAGAGAGAGAGAGAGAGAGAGAGAGAGAGAGAGAGAGAGGAGAGAGAGAGACAGAAAGAGAGAGACAGAGAGAGAGAGAGAGAGAGAGAGAGAGACAGAGAGAGAGACAGAGAGAGAGAGAGAGAGAGCGAGCCGAGGGCTCTGTTCACAAACACAAACACACACTACAGAGCCCCAGGACAGCAGCACAATTAGACCCAACCAAATCATGAGAAAACAAAAAGATTACTACTTAACACATTGGAAAGAATTAACAAAAAAACAGAGCAAACTAGAATGCTATTTGGCCCTACACAGAGAGTACACAGCGGCAGAATACCTGACCACTGTGACTGACCCAAAATTAAGGAAAGCCTTGACTATGTACAGACTCAGTGAGCATAGCCTTGCTATTGAGAAAGGCCGCCGTAGGCAGACATGGCTCTCAAGAGAAGACAGGCTATGTGCTCACTGCCCACAAAATGAGGTGGAAACTGAGCTGCACTTCCTAACCTCCTGCCCAATGTATGACCATATTAGAGAGACATATTTCCCTCAGATTACACAGATCCACAAAGAATTCGAAAACAAATCCAATTTTGAAAAACTCCCATATCTACTGGGTGAAATACCACAGTGTGACATCACAGCAGCAAGATTTGTTACCTGTTGCCACGAGAAAAGGGCAACCAGTGAAGAACAAACACCATTGTAAATACACCCATATTTATGCTTATTTATTTTATCTTGTGTCCTTTAACCATTTGTACATTGTTAAAACACTGTATATATATATATATATATAATATGACATTTGTAATGTCTTTACTGTCTTGAAACTTCTGTATGTGTAATGTTTACTGTTAATTTTTGTTGTTTTTCACTTTATATATTCACTTTGTATGTTGTCTAACTCACTTGCTTTGGCAATGTTAACACATGTTTCCCATGCCAATAAAGCCCTTGAATTGAATTGAGACAGAGAGAGAGAGTATCTTGTGTCCTTTAACCATTTGTACATTGTTAAAACACTATATATATATATAATATGACATTTGTAATGTCTTTACTGTTTTGAAACTTCTGTATGTGTAATGTTTACTGTTAATTTTTGTTGTTTTTCACTTTATATATTCACTTTGTATGTTGTCTAACTCACTTGCTTTGGCAATGTTAACACATGTTTCCCATGCCAATAAAGCCCTTGAATTGAATTGAATTGAATTGAGAGAGAGAGAGAAAGAGAGAGAGAGAGAGACAGAGAGAGAGAGAGAGAGAGAGAGAGAGACAGAGAGAGAGAGAGAGACAGAGACAGAGAGAGAGAGAGAGAGAGAGGAGGGAGGGAGGGAGAGAGGGAGGGAGAGAGAGAGAGAGACACAGAGAGAGAGACAGAGAGAGAGAGAGAGAGAGAGAGAGGGAAACAGACCATGGAGAACACTAACCATGACGACAGACTGACCATAGAGAACACTAAACATGATGAGAAAGGCCTGTAGTTGGTGAGGAAGAGGAGATTGAGAAAGGCCTGTAGTTGGTGAGGAAGCGGAGGTTTGAGATAGGCCTGTAGTTGGTGAGGAAGAGGAGATTGAGATGGGCCTGTAGTTGGTGAGGAAGAGGAGGTTTGAGATAGGCCTGTAGTTGGTGAGGAAGGCCTGTAGTTGGTGAGGAAGAGGAGGTTTGAGATAGGCCTGTAGTTGGTGAGGAAGAGGAGATTGAGATAGGCCTGTAGTTGGTGAGGAAAAGGAGATTGAGATAGGCCTGTAGTTGGTGAGGAAGAGGAGATTGAGATAGGCCTGTAGTTGGTGAGGAAGAGGAGATTGAGAAAGGCCTGTAGTTGGTGAGGAAAAGGAGATTGAGAAAGGCCTGTAGTTGGTGAAGAAGAGGAGATTGAGAAAGGCCTGTAGTTGGTGAGGAAGAGGAGATTGAGATAGGCCTGTAGTTGGTGAGGAAGAGGAGATTGAGATAGGCCTGTAGTTGGTGAGGAAAAGGAGATTGAGAAAGGCCTGTAGTTGGTGACGAAGAGGAGATTGAGATAGGCCTGTAGTTGGTGAGGAAGAGGAGATTGAGAAAGGCCTGTAGTTGGTGAGCAAGGAGAGGTACGGAGTTCAGTAATGGTGGTTTCATTGACAAGGGAGAAGACATGAAGTCTGTGGTGAGTCAGGTGGGGTGGGGGGGGGGGTGGGGTGGGGGGAGTTTGTCGATGGTAGAGAAGAACACCCCTGGGTTTCCTAGTTCACCTTATGGATAATGAGCCCTGTTCATTTGTAGAGCCGTTCTTGT
>NC_056442.1:53327359-53372359 GCF_018296145.1 Oncorhynchus tshawytscha | reverse complement strand
CTGCAGGCTGACTTCGGTCATCAGTTGGATGGTGCTTCCTCCAACACATTGGTGTAGCTGGCTTCCAGGTTATTTAAAAAAATAAAAAATAATTTAACCAGGTAGGCTAGTTGAGAACAAGTTCTTACTTGCAACTGCGACCTGGCCAAGATAAAGCATAGCAGTGCAACAAATACAACACAGAGTTACATGTGGGTTAAACAAACATACAGTCAATAATACAGTAGAACAAAAGAAAACAAAATGTTTATATACAGTGTGTGCAAATGAGGTAAGATAAGGCAATAAATAGGCCATGGTGGCAAAGTAATTACAATATAGCAATTAAACACTGGATTGGTAGATGTGCAGAAGATGAATGTGCAAGTAGAGATACTGGGGTGCAAAGGAGCAAGATAAATAAATACCAGTATGGGGCTGTGGTAGGTAGATAGATGGGCTGTTTCCAGATGGGCTATGTACAGGTGCAGTGATCTGTGAGCTGCTCTGACAGCTGGTGCTTAAAGCTAGTGAGGCAGATGTGAGTCTCCAGCTTCAGAGATTTTTGCAGTTTGTTCCAGTCATTGGCAGCAGAGAACTGGAAGGAAAGACGACCAAATGAGGAATTGGATTTGGGGGTGACCAGTGAGATATACCTGCTGGAGTGCGTGCTATGAGTGGGTGCTGCTATGGTGACCAGTGAGCTGAGATAAGGCGGGACTTTACCTAGCAGAGACTTGTAGATGACCTGTAGCCAGTGGGTTTGGCAACGAGAAGTTTGTTGAGTAGAGTGTTGGAGGCTATTTTATAGATGACATCACCGAAGTCGAGGATCGGTAGGATGGTCAGTTTTACGAGGGTATGTTTGGCAGCATGAATTAAGGATGCTTTGTTTGCGAAATAGTTCAGCCGATTCTAGATTTCATTTTGGATTGGAGATGCTTAATGTGAGTCTGGAAGGAGAGTTTACAGTCTAACCAGACACCTAGGTATTTGTAGTTGTCCACGTATTCTAAGTCAGAGCCGTCCAGAGTAGTGATGCTGGATGGGCGAGCAGGTGCATGCAGTGATCGATTGAATAGCATGCATTTAGTTTTACTTGCGTTTAACAAGAGCAGTTGGAGGCCACGGAAGGAGAGTTGAATGGCATTGAAGCTCGTCTGGAGGTTAGTTAACACAGTGTCCAAAGAGGGGCCAGAGGTATAAAGAATGGTGTCGTCTGTGCAGAGGTGGATCAGAGAATCACCCGCAGTAAGAGAGCGGGTGTTAAGAGATCGGGTTTGGCGGGTCATGTTTTGGAGGGCGCAGGTTAGGGTTAAGGTTAGGAAAAATTGTTTTTTTTAATGGGAATACATTTTGACTCCCAAAAAGGCCTGAACATTCACATAGAAAAAGCTGTGTGTGTGATTGCTGGCATGTTCAGTGTTAGCAGCATCTTTAAACAAGCTCTAAACATGAATCTCTTTGATGTTCTCTGCCTGTTCCTGTCCTCTCTGTGCTGTAATTTGTTGGTCGAATGCTTGAAATGATCACCAGAAGCTCAACTCAAACCTTGTGCGTGTGTGTGTACAGAATGGATGAAATGATCTCCAGAAGCTGAAACCCTTTAAAGCAGCGACAGACAGCAGACGCCAGCCGTGTGTGTGTTTGTCTGTGTGTGAAACAGACAGCAGACGCCAGACAGGGGATGTGTGTGAGATCTCTGAACACAAACATACCACTACTTCAGTCATTTACCTTCTGTTTTTAGAACATGGAACCATTTAACTTCTGTTCTAGAACATGGAACCATTTATCTTCTGTTCTAGAACATTGAACCATTTATCTTCTGTTCTAGAACATTGAACCATTTATCTTCTGTTCTAGAACATTGAACCATTTATCTTCTGTTTTAGAACATTAAACCATTTATCTTCTGTTTTAGAATATTGAACCATTTATCTTCTGTTTTAGAACATTGGACCATTTATCTTGTTTTAGAATATTGGACCATTTATCTTCTGTTCTAGAACATTGGACCAGTTGTCTTCTGTTTTAGAACATTGGACCATTTATCTTCTGTTCTAGAACATTGGACCAGTTGTCTTCTGTTTTAGAACATTGGACCATTTGTCTTCCGTTTTAGAACATTGGACCATTTATCTTCTGTTCTAGAACATTGGACCATTTACTTTCTTTGTTTTAGAACATGCATCCAGTTGCCTCTCTGTTTCAGAACATGGAACAATTTTCACATTAGCTATGAATGCTGTGAAGCTAATGTGTGATTTTGAATGATCAACCTTTTCTTGTTATTGAGGATATTTAATAATCCTTAGAGAGAGAGAGAGAGCAGTGAGTCTTATTCAATCTGAAAGAGGCAACAGCATTCATTTGTCTTTACAGTTATATGGTTTTGACAGAAACATAAGAACATTATGATGTTAAAGTGATGCATAGAAAATCAATCTCATTAAGCATCAGCTGTTTTTTCAGGTTTTACAATACGGGAAAAATAAATACTGTCCTCAAAATGAAAACCAAAGTGATTTTTAATACAATCTAACATAAGAAAAAACACTATAGAAGTTTGATATCATGTATTCTACAATTTTATCTATACTCAAAAACATGAATACTTTCTGTAAATTCTCTCAAAAAATACAAAATCTGTGAAATGTAGAACAGTATAAGATAAGGTTCCTTTGTGTTATTGAATCTAAACAGTTTAACATACTACTGTAGTGGGTTAATCCCAGTGAAAGCGTTTTCTTCACCAGAGGCTCCGAACGTGGAATGGTTCTCACAGGCAGATAGAAGTCCTCTGACGTCAGGCATAAGAGACACCACTAAAACACACATCGTCTTAACGCACCGTAACAGGAAACCCTATTTACACAGCTGCCTGTAAATGTATTCAGTTATGAAGAAACACAGAAAAACAACTCAACTCATAATGGCTCAAAGACCCTGAGAGGCTCTGTATCTAAGGGCAAGATGGCAGAGACTGGAGAGGAACAAGTGTTGACGTAACTGGTTCTAGAATATTCACAAGACATTGTCTTCAAACATTCTGAAATGGAAGCAGTAATAGAATGAGTGACGTCATCACCATGGCACCATAGTGTAGTGGCTGACGCACAGACTTCTGGGTGGTGTTTTTACAATGGGTTGGCAGGGAACAGAGTCCAGCTAAATATAACCCACTCCTGATATGTGGGTGAACACTAATAGCATGCTGATATCTGGCATTACCTTACGTCTGATAGCGTGTCGTTTCCGCCTGCAGTGAGGTTGAGGGACGAGCGTCGTGTAGGAGTGACGCCACCTGACGTAAGACAGTGGATATCTGGAGCGAGTTAAAAGAACATAGGCTCATTGAATTAGGAGTGTTGAACTACACTGAACTACTTACTGTATCACCAGTGGACTCTGCTGTTGGGGTGAAATTCTGGGGCCTGACCACAGCTGTGTAACTGGGTCAGGGAGAAGGAGGAGGAGAAGAAGGAGGAAGACGAGAATAAGGAGGATAAGAAGGAGGAGGAGAAGAAGGAGGCAGAGGAGGAGGATAAGGAGGAGGAGGAGGATATGAGGGATGGAGGAGGATATGAGGGGAGGAGGAGGATAAGGAGGATAAGGGGGAGGAGAAGGAAGAGAAGAAGGAGGAAGACGAGGATAAGGAGGACAAGGAGGATAAGGAGGAGGAGGAGGAGGAGGAGAAGAAGGAGGCAGAGGAGGAGGATAAGGAGGAGGATATGAGGGGAGGAGGAGAAGAAGAAGGAGAAGGAGGATAAGGAGGAGGAGGAGGATAAGGAGGAGGAGGAGGATATGAAGGGAGGAGGATAAGGAGGATAAGAGGAGAGGACAAGGAGGAGAAAGAGAAAGAGGATAAGAGGGGAGGGGCTGAGGAGGAGAGAGGTGAGATGTAAATAAACATTGTAAGCAAACGTTGGGTCTGGTGGCTTCCATGTCGGGCCTGGAAGAGGACGACAACTAGAGAAACAAACATGTGTAAACGGATCCATGTGAGAACTCCCGGCCCGCCACTGTTATGGCTGACTCTACTATAGCATTACAGAGCAGGCCATGGAGCAGGCAGTGTAGACCCAACATTCTGACTCTACTATAGCATTACAGAGCAGGCCATGGAGCAGGCAGTGTAGACCCAACATTCTGACTCTACTATAGCATTACAGAGCAGGCCATGGAGCAGGCAGTGTAGACCCAACATTCTGACTCTACTATAGCATTACAGAGCAGGCCATGGAGCAGGCAGTGTAGACCCAACATTCTGACTCTACTATAGCATTACAGAGCAGGCCATGGAGCAAGCAGTGTAGACCCAACATTCACCTAGAGCCACAGGACTACAGGGAACAGGCCTGCCCTGAATAGACACTGTTTACACTCATCTAGACGTGGCACAGAAGCTGGGCTAAAACACAGCCATTAACTTGACACAGGTATATACCTCACCCGGTTGAAGAGTCCTAATTAAACACAGCCATTAACTTGACACAGGCATACCTCACCAGGTTGAAGAGTCCTAATAACAAACATGGTAACTCATGGTAGAGTGCTGGTTAAAGTGGAACCATCCCTCTACAGCTTCAGCTACTCCAGGCTCCATGCTTTGTTTGTCTCTAGTCTCTACTCTATATAACCACTGAGGAGGTGGTAGAGTATTACAGGGTTTATGTTATTAGGTACAACCCCCACCGTTCACCAAAATGGTTTGCTCCTACAGACAGTGAGTCACGTGGTCACGTGGTCATGGCTTCCTATATAAAGCAGGCAGACAGGCATCAAGACATTCAGTTACTCTTCCATTGAACGATAGAATGGGCTAAATGAGTCACCTAAGCGAATTTGAGCGTGGCATTGTCGGTGCCAGGCACACCGGTTCCAGTATCTCAGAAACGGCCGGCCTCCTGGGCTTTTCATGCACGACGTTGTCTAGGGTTAACCGAGAATGGCGCAACAAACAAAAAACATTCAGTCAGAGGCAGTCCTGTAGGCGAAAACAGCTCGTTGATGACAAGAGCTCAAACAAGAACGGCAAGAATCGTGCAAACTAACAGGTGGGCCACAAACAGGCAAATAAAGGCACAGTACAACAGTAGTGTGCAGAACGGCATTTTGAAACACACAACTTGTCGGTCCTTGCTATTGCAGCAGAAGACCACACTGTAACGTTCGTCGTTGAGAGAAAGAGAGGAGGACCAATGCGCAGCGTGGTAAGTGTTCATAGCTTTTAATCACGTACTAGAACACTGAACAAAACAATAAATAACAAACCAACAGTCCCGTAAGGTGAAAGACAAAAACACTAAACAGGAAATAAGCACCCACAACTCAAAAGTGAAACCAGGCTACCTAAGTATGGTTCTCAATCAGGGACAACGATTGACAGCTGCCTCTAATTGAGAACCATACCAGGCCAAATACAGAAATCCCAAATCATAGAAAAACAACATAGACAACCCACCCACCTCACGCCCTGACCATCCTAAAACAAAGACATAACAAAAAGAACTAAGGTCAGAACGTGACAGTACCCCCCCGGTGCGGACTCCGGCCGCAAAACAGTAACTCTGTGGGCGACTCTGGCAGCTCAGGACAGACGTGCGACTCTGGCAGCTCAGGACAGACTGGAGACTCTGGCAGCTCAGGACAGACGGGAGACTCTGGCAGCTCAGGACAGACGGGAGACTCTGGCAGCTCAGGACAGACGGGAGACTCTGGCAGCTCTGGCAGGGACAGACGGGAGACTCTGGCAGCTCAGGACAGACGGGAGACTCTGGCAGCTCAGGACAGACGGGAGACTCTGACAGCAATGGACAGACGGGAGACTCCGGCAGCTCAGGACAGACGGGAGACTCTGGCAGCACTGGACAGACGGGATCACCTGTAGGGAGGAGACGGAGAGACAGCCTGGTGCGGGGGGCTGCCACCGGGCTGGTGAGTGGAGGTGGCACCGGATAGACCGGACCGTGAAGGCGCACTGGAGCTCTTGAGCACCGAGCCTGCCCAACCCTACCTGGCTGAATGCTCCCCGTAGCCAGGCCAGTGCGGCGAGGTGAAATAGCCCGCACTGGGCTGTGCTGGCGAACCGGGGACACCATGCGCAGGGCTGGTGCCATGTACCCCGGCCCGAGGAGACGCACTTGGAGACCAGATGCGCTGAGCCAGCTTCATGGCACCTGGCTCGATGCCCACTCTAGCCCGGCCGATACGAGGCGCCGCTATGTACCGCACCGGGCTATGCCTGCGCACCGGAGACACCGTGCTCCTCACGGCATAACACAGTGCCTGCCCGATCCCTCTATCTCCACGGTAAGCACGGGGAGTTGGCTGAGGTCTCCTACCTGACTTAGCCACACTGCCCGTGTGCCCCCCCCCCAATAAATATTTGGGGCTGCCTCTCAGGCTTCCAACCGAGCTGCTGTGCTGCCTCCTCATACCACCGCCTCTCGGCTTTCGCTGCCTCCAGCTCTGCCTTGGGGCGGCGATACTCTCCAGCCTGTGCCCAGGGTCCCTTGCCGTCCAGAATCTCCTCCCATGTCCAGGAGTCCTGAGATCGCTGCTGCTGCCCGTTACCACGCTGCTTGGTGCTTTGGTGGCGGGTGCTTCTGTAACGTTCGTCATTGGGAGAAAGAGAGGATGACCATTGCGCAGCGTGGTAAGTGTTCACTGCTTTTAATCACGTACTAGAACACTGAACAAAACAATAAATAACAAACAAACAGTCCCGTAAGGTGAAAGACAACGATTGACAGCTGCCTCTTATTTTATTTTATTTATTTGACCTTTATTTAACCAGGTAGGCAAGTTGAGAACAAGTTCTCATTTACAATTGCGACCTGGCCAAGATAAAGCAAAGCAGTTCGACAGATACAACGACACAGAGTTACACATGGAGTAAAACAAACATACAGTCAATAATACAGTATAAACAAGTCTATATAAAATGTGAGCAAATGAGGTGAGAAGGGAGGTAAAGGCAAAAAAGGCCATGGTGGCAAAGTAAATACAATATAGCAAGTAAAACACTGGAATGGTAGTTTTGCAATGGAAGAATGTGCAAAGTAGAAATAAAAATAATGGGGTGCAAAGGAGCAAAATAAATAAATAAATTCAAATTAAATACAGTTGGGAAAGAGGTAGTTGTTTGGGCTAAATTATAGGTGGGCTATGTACAGGTGCAGTAATCTGTGAGCTGCTCTGACAGTTGGTGCTTAAAGCTAGTGAGGGAGATAAGTGTTTCCAGTTTCAGAGATTTTTGTAGTTCATTCCAGTCATTGGCAGCAGAGAACTGGAAGGAGAGGCGGCCAAAGAAAGAATTGGTTTTGGGGGTGACTAGAGAGATATACCTGCTGGAGCGTGTGCTACAGGTGGGAGATGCTATGGTGACCAGCGAGCTGAGATAAGGGGGACTTTACCTAGCAGGGTCTTGTAGATGACATGGAGCCAGTGGGTTTGGCGACGAGTATGAAGCGAGGGCCAGCCAACGAGAGCGTACAGGTCGCAATGGTGGGTAGTATATGGGGCTTTGGTGACAAAACGGATTGCACTGTGATAGACTGCATCCAATTTGTTGAGTAGGGTATTGGAGGCTATTTTGTAAATGACATCGCCAAAGTCGAGGATTGGTAGGATGGTCAGTTTTACAAGGGTATGTTTGGCAGCATGAGTGAAGGATGCTTTGTTGCAAAATAGGAAGCCAATTCTAGATTTAACTTTGGATTGGAGATGTTTGATATGGGTCTGGAAGGAGAGTTTACAGTCTAACCAGACACCTAAGTATTTGTAGTTGTCCACGTATTCTAAGTCAGAGCCGTCCAGAGTAGTGATATTGGACAGGCGGGTAGGTGCAGGTAGCGATCAGTTGAAGAGCATGCATTTAGTTTTACTTGTATTTAAGAGCAATTGGAGGCCACGGAAGGAGAGTTGTATGGCATTGAAGCTTGCCTGGAGGGTTGTTAACACAGTGTCCAAAGAAGGGCCGGAAGTATACAGAATGGTGTCGTCTGCGTAGAGGTGGATCAGAGACTCACCAGCAGCAAGAGCGACCTCATTGATGTATACAGAGAAGAGAGTCGGTCCAAGAATTGAACCCTGTGGCACCCCCATAGAGACTGCCAGAGGTCCGGACAGCAGACCCTCCGATTTGACACACTGAACTATCAGAGAAGTAGTTGGTGAACCAGGCGAGGCAATCATTTGAGAAACCAAGGCTGTCGAGTCTGCCGATGAGGATGTGGTGATTGACAGAGTCGAAAGCCTTGGCCAGATCAATGAATACGTCTGCACAGTAATGTTTCTTATCGATGGCGGTTAAGATATCGTTTAGGACCTTGAGCGTGGCTGAGGTGCACCCATGACCAGCTCTGAAACCAGATTGCATAGCAGAGAAGGTATGGTGAGATTCGAAATGGTCGGTAATCTGTTTGTTGACTTGGCTTTCGAAGACCTTAGAAAGGCACGGTAGGATAGATATAGGTCTGGAGCAGTTTGGGTCAAGAGTGTCCCCCCCTTTGAAGAGGGGGATGACCGCAGCTGCTTTCCAATCTTTGGGAATCTCAGACGACAATCTCAGAGGTTGAACAGGCTAGTAATAGGGGTGGCAACAATTTCGGCAGATCATTTTAGAAAGAAAGGGTCCAGATTGTCTAGCCAGGCTGATTTGTAGGGGTCCAGATTTTGCAGCTCTTTCAGAACATCAGCTGAATGGATTTGGGAGAAGGAGAAATGGGGAAGGCTTGGGCGAGTTGCTGTTGGGGGTGCAGTGCTGTTGACCGGGGTAGGAGTAGCCAGGTGGAAAGCATGGCCAGCCGTAGAAAAATGCTTATTGAAATTCTCAATTATGGTGGATTCATCAGTGGTGACAGTGTTTCCTATCTTCAGTGCAGTGGGCAGCTGGGAGGAGGTGTTCTTATTCTCCATGGACTTTACAGTGTCCCAGAACTTTTTTGAGTTAGTGTTGCAGGAAGCAAATTTCTGCTTGAAAAAGCTAGCCTTGGCTTTTCTAACTGCCTGTGTATAATGGTTTCTAGCTTCCCTGAACAGCTGCATATCACGGGGGCTGTTCGATGCTAATGCAGAACGCCATAGGATGTTTTTGTTTTGGTTAAGGGCAGTCAGGTCTGGGGAGAACCAAGGGCTATATCTGTTCCTGGTTCTAAATTTCTTGAATGGGGCATGTTTATTTAAGATGGTTAGGAAGGCATTTAAAAAAAATATCCAGGCATCCTCTACTGACGGGATGAGATCAATATCCTTCCAGGATACCCCGGCCAGGTCGATTAGAAAGGCCTGCTCGGAGAAGTCTTTCAGGGAGCGTTTTACAGTGATGAGGGGAGGTCGTTTGACCGCTGACCCATTACAGATGCAGGCAATGAGGCAGTGATCGCTGAGATCTTGGTTGAAGACAGCAGAGGTGTATTTAGAGGGGAAGTTGGTTAGGATGATATCTATGAGGGTGTCCGTGTTTAAGGCTTGGGGGAGGTACCTGGTAGGTTCATTGATAATTTGTGTGAGATTGAGGGCATCAAGTTTAGATTGTAGGATGGCTGGGGTGTTAAGCATGTTCCAGTTTAGGTCGCCTAGCAGCACGAACTCTGAAGATAGATGGGGGGCAATCAGTTCACATATGGTGTCCAGAGCACAGCTGGGGGCAGAGGGTGGTCTATAGCAGGCGGCAACGGTGAGAGACTTGTTTTTAGAGAGGTGGATTTTTAAAAGTAGAAGTTCAAATTGTTTGGGTACAGACCTGGATAGTAGGACAGAACTCTGCAGGCTATCTTTGCAGTAGATTGCAACACCGCCCCCTTTGGCAGTTCTATCTTGTCTGAAAATGTTGTAGTTTGGAATAAAAATTTCTGAATTTTTGGTGGTCTTCCTAAGCCAGGATTCAGACACAGCTAGAACATCCGGGTTGGCAGAGTGTGCTAAAGCAGTGAATAGAACAAACTTAGGGAGGAGGCTTCTAATGTTAACATGCATGAAACCAAGGATATTACGGTTACAGAAGTCGTCAAAAGAGAGCGCCTGGGGAATAGGAGTGGAGCTAGGCACTGCAGGGCCTGGATTCACCTCTACATCGCCAGAGGAACATAGGAGGAGTAGAATAAGGGTACGGCTAAAAGCTATGAGAATCGGTCGTCTAGAACGTCTGGAACATAGAGTAAAAGGAGGTTTCTGGGGGCGGTAAAATAGCATCAAGGTATAATGTACAGACAAAGGTATGGTAGTATGTGAATACAGTGGAGGTAAACCTAGGTATTGAGTGATGAAGAGAGAGATATTGTCTCTAGAAACATCATTGAAACCAGGAGATGTCATCGCATGTGTGGGTGGTGGAACTAATAGGTTGGATAAGGTATAGTGAGCAGGACTAGAGGCTCTACAGTGAAATAAGCCAATAAACACTAACCAGAAAGGCAATGGACAAGACATATTGACATTAAGGAAAGGCATGCTTAGTCGAGTGATCAAAAGGGTCCAGTGAGTGGAGAGGTTGGTTGGGGGTCACGGCGATTTAGACAGCTAGCCAGGCCATCGGTAGCAAGCTAGCATAGGATGGAGGTCTGTTGTTAGCCACCCCTTGCGTTCCGTCAGTAGATTAGTGGGGTTCCGTGTGGTAGAGGGGATTAATCCAAATCACACAACAACAACAAAAATAAAAACAATAGATATAGTTATAGAGGCCCAAGAAGAAAACATAATAATAAAAATAAATAAATTATCCGATTGTCTATTCAGATAGCAGCCGGTAAGACAGCTAACGGTTAGCAGGCTGCAGATGGGAGTTCAGGTAACGTTGCGACGGAGGAGCCAGCCGGATCTCCTTCGGGTAGATAACGTCGGCAGTCCAGTTGTGAAGGCCCGGTGGGGCTCCGCGTAGGCAGTAAAACGGGTCCAGATAGGTGACTGCAGCCCAGGAGTGATTGCTGGAACTCAGGAGTGATTGTCGGAGCTGGCTAGCTCCGGAATAATTGATGTTTGCTCAGGAATCGACAAAGGCCGATAGTCACACGGATAGCAGCTAGCTAGCTGTGAGATCCGGGTATGAATGTCCAGAGAGCAGTCGAAATCCAGGGACATGGAGAGAAAAATTGGTCCGGTATGTTCCGTTCCGAGCCGCGCTGCGCCGTACAGAACTGGCGATTTTCGAGCTAAAGGATAGCTGATGACCACAAACCGTGGTTAGCTGAATACTAACGATTTGCCAGTAAAGAAGCTAACTAGCTTCTGAACTAGCTTCTGATTAGCTTCTGGATTAGCTTCTGGCTAGTTTCAGGCTAGCTTCTTGGAGTTTCTGGCTAGCTTCTTGGAGGATTACAGATTTGAGGTAAATAATACTTTTTTATAAATATAAATTGGTGAGGCGGGTTGCAGGAGAGTGTTTTGAAGTTGAGTTGATGGAAAATAAAAATAAAATGTATATAAAAAAGTTGTATATATATATATATATACAGGACACGACAAGACGAGGACAAAAGACATCTGAACTGCTATGCCACCTAATTGAGAACCATACCAGGCCAAATACAGAAATCCCAAATCATAGAAAAAACAACATAGACAACCCACCCAACTCACGCCCTGACCATACTAAAGCAAAGACATAACAAAAAGAACTAAGGTCAGAACGTGACACACACTGGGTTCCTATCAGCTAAAAACAAGAGGAAGTGACTCCAGTGGGCACGTCATCACCAACACGGGACAATCGAGGAGTGGAAAAAACATTCCTTGGTTCCAACGAATCCCGGTTCCTGTTGGGTCATGCTGATGGCAGAGGCAGGATTTTGTGTAAGCAGCATGGCTCCATCCTGCCAGGTGTCAACGGTACAGCTGTGGGGAATGTTTCCCTGGCACACGTTAGGTCCTTGGATACAATTGAGCAACGTTTGAACGTTACACCTTCCATGCCCTGAAGAATTCAGGCTGTTCTGGAGGCAAATGAGGGTCCGACCCAGTACTAGATGGGTGTACCTAATAAACTGGCCACCGAGTGTACATCATCGACACTAACAACTCATTCAAAATACTTTATACTTTTACTTTTGATACTAAAGTATATGTTAGCAATTACACTTAAAACCAAATACTTTTAGACTTCTACTCAAATAGTATTTTACTGAGTGACTTCCACTTTTACTTGAGTAACTTTCTATTAAGGTATCTTTACTTTTACTCAAGTATGACAATTGGGTACTTTCCCACAACTGATTCAAAAGGACTCTACCCGGCTGCAACAATTATATCATCCACAGAAACAGGCTCATTCATTATGACAGAACTGGCACTGGTCCCGAACACACAAGGACATCTCCAGACCAGTTCTTCGATTGAGTTGGTGATTTGTGAGTGTATAGTTTTAAAGACTAAATATTAGTTCAGAGTCCATAACATATTGCTCCATAACGTTGCCTCCTTCTTCCCCCCCCCCAAGTCATTCATTACTCGGGAGAAAGAGGAACGTTCACCTATAACCGGATTCTACAAAACGTGACTCTGGGGTTGACATTTATTTGTGTTTTTAAGATTCCACTGTGATGAGAGCCAGTTCTGCAAACAACAGGTTTAATGTATTTATTCAGGGACATGTCAGAATTGTCAACGATGCTTGTCATTGTAAACACACACACACACACACACACACACACACACACACACACACACACACACACCAAGCTCTTTTTTTTGGATGAAAAAAGCGAGAGAATACAAAGACGATAGCTTTGCCAATAAATGTGTTCCTCCATAGAAACATGTTTCCTGGAAATAGAGAGAACGCACAGCCCCCAGCAGTGTGACCGATATCCACCCCTGTTGTTCTGAGCCTCTGCTAAAGACCTCCAGGGAAACTAGTCTGTTCATTTATCAAATATGACATACAGTGAGCTCCAAAAATATTGGGACAGTGACAATTGTGTTGTTGTTTTGCCTCTGGACTACAGCACTTTGGATTTGATACAATGACTATTAGGTGAAAGTGCAGACCATCAGCTTTAATTTAAGGAGATTTTCATTCATATCGGGTCAACCTATTAGAAATTATAGCACTTTTTGTGCATAAGCCCCCCATTTTAGGGGACCAAAAGTTACTGGGACAAATTCAACGTTCTCAGATTATTTTGTGCCCAATAGAAATGACTGCTAATCATAATGTAGTGTGTCATTTTGTAATCACTTTTATTGTAAATAAGAATAGAATATGTTTCTGAACACTACTACATTAATGTGGATGTTACCATGACTACAAATAGTCCTGAATGAACCGTGAATAATGATGAGTGAGAAAGTTACATACCCTCCCCCCTTCCAAAAACATGCTAACCTCCACTGTTATTGTAATGGTTACCATGTCTGGGGGTTATGATATTTGTGATGTTGGTAATTTTCTCAATACTTTTGGAACTCACTATATAACACCACTGTTTTTTGGTTTGTTGAAATGACGGTAATATTATTAATGAATTCTACTGCTCAAATGCTAGTAACACTAACTCTTGTTTGTTTGTTTGTTCTAGAACGTTCTCATCTGCTGTCCATTAAGGCTTCTTAATCTTCACTTATAGACAGTTCTATAATTCTTTTATTGCTGGGTTTTAGTACGTCGATCGCTTTTGCTGGAAATAGAAGGTCATTAGTTATAGTAAGATCCTTATTGCTTTTAAATACTGAAACAATAGCCTTTATAAATGTATATAGATAGACTCTCAAAAAATGCTGAAAATTATGTCTGGATATCAGTCTCAGCTGCCCCACAGCTGGCAGATATGATGATCAGAAACAGTGGACATCACAGGACTGTCAGATGATCAGAAACAGTGGACATCACAGGACTGTCAGATGATCAGAAACAGTGGACATCACAGGACTGTCAGATGATCAGAAACAGTGGACATCACAGGACTGTCAGATGATCAGAAACAGTGGACATCACAGGACTGTCAGATGATCAGAAACAGTGGACATCACAGGACTGTCAGATGATCAGAAACAGTGGACATCACAGGACTGTCAGATGATCAGAAACAGTGGATATCACAGGACTGTCAGATGATCAGAAACAGTGGATATCGCAGGACTGTTGTTAGTCGATGGTACAGTAGTGCGGGGCTGTGTGTTGTGTTTCTGGGTCAGGAACGGGTCACAGTAGAATATCTTCCAGGTCACAAGGTCACAGGTAGGTGGTGGCCTCTCTGTTCTCTCTCTCTCTGGCCTGGGCCACGGCAACATTAATACACTGGAGCCACTCCTCAGCATGCTTCTCATCACGAGCCTTCAGGACGTACGTCTTACTGTCCGTGAAGATCTCAAAGGCCCGAGGGAGACCCCGCTCACGTCGCTTCTTAGCCACCACCTGGACACACACACACACACACACACACACACACACACACAAACACACATACACACATACACACACATAAACACACATAAGTACACACACACACACACACACACACACAAACACACATAAGTACACACACACATAAACACACATAAGTACACACACACACACACACATACATTCATACGCATACACACACACACAAACACACACACACACACACACATACATACACACACACACACACACACACACACACACACACACACACACACACACACACACACACACACATACATACATACATACATACATACACACACACACACACACACATACAGCCACAGCCAGTCAGACAGGCGATAGTGTTATCAGAAGTGGACAAAGGGTATGAATTGTTGTTACATGAACGGACTTTAAGTTCCCCCACCTTGACGCTCTGCACTTTGCTCAGCTCGATGGTGCTGTCGTCTGGCTCATCTTTCTGTAGGAGACAGGACAAGCTATACATTAATAAATAAGTGAAAGTTTTGGAGCAGCCATCCAATTCTATTGATGTCATTTCACTATAACCACTACACATGTTGACAGGCCTCGTGATGTTTATAGTGGAGATCAAGTTCACTATAACCACTAAACAAGATGACAGGCCTCGTGATGTCGTTTCACTATAACCACTACACAGAATGACAGGCCTCGTGATGTCGTTTCCCCATTACCACTAAACAAGATGACAGGCCTCGTGATGTCGTTTCACTATAACCACTACACAGAATGACAGGCCTCGTGATGTCGTTTCACTATAACCACTACACATGATGACAGGCCTCGTGATGTCGTTTCCCCATTACCACTACACAGAATGACAGGCCTCGTGATGTCGTTTCACTATAACCACTACACATGATGACAGGCCTCGTGATGTCGTTTCCCCATTACCACTACATATGATGACAGGCCTCGTGATGTCGTTTCCCCATTACCACTACACATGTTGACAGGCCTCGTGATGTCGTTTCCCCATTACCACTACACATGATGACAGGCCTCGTGATGTCGTTTCACTATAACCACTAAACAAGATGACAGGCCTCGTGATGTCGTTTCCCCATTACCACTAAACAAGATGACAGGCCTCGTGATGTCGTTTCCCCATTACCACTACACATGAATGGCATTTTTTGGAATGGAAAGTAAACCCTGACAGTTTCCCCAGAGGCACATTTATAATATTACCATTTAGCATTGTGATATTGTGACTACCATCTTCCACTTAGGTGATAATGCCCAGTAAGCCGGTGTTTGGAGGATATATTGGCACGGGTGTTGTTAGGCCCAAGACGAAGTATATCCTCCCAAAACACAGGCTTATCGGGCATTATCACTTTTATACAACGGGTTACCAACATATTCAAATAAGGATTGACATATTTTCATTAAAAACTTTATTTTGATGAATTTATTCATACTATTTCATCCTTCCACAAGATATAGTCCCGACACAAATCTAGGGTTGCTACACAAGCTGGCTGGTTGTTCGTTCTATTGGTTCAGTTGCCAGAGACGCGACCCAGTCGCTCAGTCTTTTTGTTTTATGTCTATGGACGCGACCCAGTCGTTCATCCTAAATGTTCCATTGTCATACTGGCTGGCAATGTTCCTATCCCTTGCTTGCTAGCTAACTTACAGTCAAGTCAAACGTCAAAAATAATAACAACAGTAGCTGCATATGCATATGCATGATGTCCCCCCTCCCCCCACGGGATGGTTGAGCTAACGTGCGCTAATGTGATTAGCATGATGTTTTAAGTAACAAGAACATATCCCAGGACATAGACATGTCTAATATGGGCAGAAAGCTTAAATTATTGTTAATCTAACTGCACTGTCCAATTTACAGTAGTTATTACAAGAAATAATACCATGCAATTGTTTGAAGAGAGTGCACTGTTATGAACTTGAAAATGTATCAATAAACCAATTAGGCACATTTGGGTAGAATTGATACAACACTTTGAACAGAAATACAATGGTTCATTGGATCAGTCTAAAACTTTGCACATACACTGCTGCCATCTAATGGCCAAAATCTAAATTGCGCCTAAACTGGAATAATACATTGTGGCCTTTCTCTTGCATTTCAAAGATGAAAAAACATTTTTGTATTATCTTTTAACAGTGTGTAATGTGTTATATTCTCCTACATTCATTTCACAATAAGCTAATGAGGCGTGATTTCACCTGGCATAGAAAATGTGCTCTCTCAACAGGACACTGTTGTTCAGAGGAGCTAGCCAACAACACAGATAACACAATCACTTCAAACACTGAAGCTGTAAAGACTTCAAACTAGCTGCACTTCATTTCGTTTTTACTTTTAATCAATTGAATATATCCATAAAAATTATGCCAGCTGATTCACGATTTTGACTGGCTGAGAAACGCTGCCTGTCTTTCTCGTCCCGACTCCCGACACATTCACTAATATGGAGATCGAATTTGAATATTGAAACAATGTTTCAAATGTCAGAGACAGACAGCAAGGTAAATACAAATCTCCGCTGTTGAAAACTAAATGTTAGTCTAAAAGAAATGGTGAGATATTGTCTAGATGCTTTTTATAGTGGAGATCAAGTTTATAAATTGCCTGGCTGGGCTGATGAGACAGTAAATAGACATTTTAACATCATAGATTTAGCCAGTGGTAACTTGTGGAATAGACACCGGCTGGAATGCGCTTTTAACCAATCAGCATTCAGGATTAGACCCACCCATTGCATAATGTTGAACAGCTGCCTTGGGGCGGTTATAGGCGACGTGTTGCTTGATGCCAAATATTTCAGTGACAAAGTAAAATGTTGCTAGGATTTGTTACGACAGTAAATTAGCACAAAACATCAACTTTTATGGTCCTCTTGCAAAGATCCATTGCTGTAAGCTGCACATGTATGCAGTAAGACAAGAGGGTGTTTCACTGTCTTCGTCCTTATATAAGGGAGGAAATGAAATCCTTCAGCCCATAAGCACTTCCTCTAAAGTTCTACCCCTTAAGACAGCTACATCTTTCTGACTTGTGTAGGTGGAATGTGTATGTGTGTGTGTGTGTGTGTGTGTGTGTCTGTGTGTGTCTGTGTGTGTTTGTGTGTGTGGGTGTGTGTGTGATACACAGCCAAATCCTTAGGGATCATAAGGTCACAGAGCGAGCGCTAGGCTATAAGCTATTCTCCATAGACCTATACTCACATCCTTAGACCCCTCTAGCCAGCCATAGTTCTGTAGTCTGCGTGTGTTGTATGTGTGTGTGTTGTGTGTGTGTGTGCTGTGTGTGTGTGTGTTGTGTGTGTGTGTGCTGTGTGTGTGTGTGCTGTGTGTGTGTGTGATGGCAAGCGTTAATCTCCATAGACTTGCCCACATCCTTACCTCCCTGGCTCTCTGTGTGGAGGGCCTTCTGTTAGCTACAGTGGTTCAGCTATTCATGTATTCTAACACAGGTTAAAGGAAAAGTCAATATACTCCTCGGCCCTGTTTCATTTCGGCCCCTCGCCATATCCTCTAGTTCCTATTGCATGTGTGTCCTAAGAATCGGTTAAATAAAAACAGTATTTTATGGCTTGACTTTGGAGAAGCGGTTAGGTTAAGGGGCTAGAGGACGACATGGAACAGGGGTGAGGCTGTACTGAGGTGGCTTATTATGAGTCTTTCTCTCTCTCTCTCTCTCTCTCTCTCTCTCTGTCTCTCTCTCTCTCTCTGTGTGTCTCTCTCTCTCTCTCTCTCTCTCTCTCTCTCTCTCTGTCTCTCTCTCTCTCTCTGTGTCTCTCTCTCTCTCTCTCTCTCTCTCTCTCTCTCATTCAACAAAGCAACACACACAGGATGAGTTACCTTGCCAAGAAGAGGACCTTGAGGTAGTTTGGCAGCAGATTCTGTCTGGTCCCAATTAGGAGGACTGTTAAAGGATTCTGGAATCATCAGTGGGGTTGGAAAGTGGCAGACAGAACCCGGGAACAAAAGAGATTACAGGAAATGCCAACATCTGATGACCAGTGATGGTGGCCAAGGTCAACAACCAGCAGTAATGTACAGGTCAAAAGGTCAAGAAACCAACAGACCACATGGCTAAGCTCTGTTCCATCCTGTGGATCAAAAGCATATCGCTTAGTTATGATACAAACTGCATAAAATCCTTTCAGACCAACAGAAGTGCCTAGTTGTATAGGTTAGGGAATAGGTTAGGGTATAGGTTAGTGGTATAGGTTAAGGTATAGGTTAGAGGTATAGGTTAGGGGTATAGGTCATGGGTATAGGTTAGGGGTATAGGTTAGGGTATAGGTTAGGGGTAAAGGTTAGGGGTATAGGTTAGGGTATAGGTTAGGTTATAGGTTAGGGGTATAGGTTAGGGTATAGGTTAGGGGTATGGGTCAGGGGTATAGGTAAGGGTATAGGTTAGTGGTAAAGGAAAGGGGTATACAGTAGGGTATAGGTTAGGGTATAGTTTAGGGTATAGTTTAGGGTATAGGTTAGGGGTATAGGTTAGGGTAAAGGTTAAGGTTAGGGTATAGGTTCGGGTATAGGTTAGGTGTACAGGTTAGTGTATAGGTTAGGGGTATAGGTTAGGGAATAGGTTAGGGGTATAGTTTAGGGGTAACGGTTAGGGGTATAGGTTAGGGGTATAGGTTAGGGGTATAGGTTAGAGGTATAGGTTAGGGGTATAGGTTAGGGGTATAGGTTAGAGGTATAGGTTAGTGGTATAGCTTAGAGGTATAGGTTAGGGGTATAGGTTAGGTGTATAGGTTAGTGGTATAGGTTAGAGGTATAGGTTAGGGGTATAGGTTAGTGGTATAGGTTAGAGGTATAGGTTAGGGGTATAGGTTAGTGGTATAGGTTAGAGGGCAATAGGTTAGGGGTATAGGTTAGTGGTATAGGTTAGGTGTATAGGTTAGTGGTATAGGTTAGGGGTATAGGTTAGGGGTATAGGTTAGGGGTATAGGTTAGGAATATAGGTTAGGAATATAGGTTAGGGGTATAGGTTAGGAATATAGGTTAGGAATATAGGTTAGTGGTACAGGTTAGTGGTACAGGTTAGTGGTACAGGTTAGTGGTATAGGTTAGGGGTATAGATTAGGGGTATAGGTTAGAGGTTGATGTGGAACTGAGTCATTGGCACGGCAAGATTGAGTTGAGAAAACAAGAGACAAAGAGGGGGTCCAATTTGTGGCTTTAAACAGCTGTGGTGAGGGAGGAACTGTTGGTTAAATTACAATGTAGATTGTCTTGGGCAAGAGAGCTCAATTTCACTTTTCCTTTCAACCATTTACATTTGTTCCCCAATGTCTCAATATTTGTTAAAGCCTGGAGAATACAGAGCAGAGTTTTGAATTGAAGAGAGTCAGAGAGTCCTCAGAAGATATGTCCACATCATTCATCTGGATTAAATCTCTCTCTCTCTCTCTCTCTCTCGCTCTCTCTCTCTCTCACACACACCAACACTACCCACACACCAGCTCTCTCATTTAACAACATTGACTAACAATAAGCCAACACTACACACACACCAACACTACCCACACACCAGCACTACCCACACACCAACACTACCCACACCCACTACCAACACCAACACTACCCACACACCCAACACCCACACTACCCACACACAACACTACCCAGACCCCAACACTACCCACACCAACACCCCCAACACTACCCACACCCCAACACACACCAACACTACCCACACCCCAACACTACCCACACCCCAACACTACCCACACCCCAACACTACCCAGACCCCACTACACACCAACACTACCCAGACCCCAACACACCCACACCCCAACACTACCCACACCAACACTACCCACACCCCAACACTACCCACACCCCAACACTACCCAGACCCCAACACTACCCAGACCCCAACACTACCCACACCCCAACACTACCCACACCCCAACACTACCCACACCAACACTACCCACACACTACCCCCCAACACTACCCACCAACACTACCCACACCCCAACACTACCCACCAACACTACCCACACCCCAACACTACCCACACCAACACTACCCACACCCCCCCACACCCCCAACACCCACACCCCAACACTACCCACACCCCAACACTACCCACACCCCAACACTACACCCCACTACACACACCCAACACTACCCACACAACACTACACACACACCAACACTACACACACACACACCCCACACTACCCCCCACACACCCACACCCACACTACCCATACACCAACACTACCCACACCAACACTACCCACACCCCAACACTACCCACACCCCACTACCCACACACCCACACCCCAACACTACCCACACCCCAACTACCAACACTACCCACACCCCACACTACCCACACCCCAACACTACCCACACCCCAACACTACCCACACCCCAACACTACCCACACCCCAACACTACCCACACCAACACTACACACACCAACACTACCCACACACACCAACACTACACACACCCCAACACTACACACACACCAACACTACACACACACTACAATACTACACACACTACCCACCCACACTACCCACACACACCCCACACTACCCACACACCAACACTACCCACACCCCAACACTACCCACACCCCAACACTACCCACACCCCAATACACTACCCACACACCAACACTACATACACCAACAGCAGGATAAAACATGATCTCAACACATTGTTTTACGGTACTGTTTTCTCAATGGTTCTGATTAGGCAACACTTTTTCACTTTGCACAATAATTATTTCTGCTGTAACGTCCAATGACCTTAAACCAAGTTCTGCCTCAAAGTAAGTCAGAATCAAACACTGATTAGGAGGGATTTGTATCGTTAAAACACAGTGGAGAGCTTCCTCGCCTTCACACACACACACACACACACACACACACACACACACACACACACACACACACACACACACACACACACACACACACACACACACACAAACTGAGGTATTAAAGGGAATGACTGAGTTATTACAGGGAATGACTGAGTTATTACAGGGAATGGCTGAGTTATTAAAGGGAATGGCTGAGTTATTAAAGGGAAGAATGACTGAGTTATTACAGGGAATGGCTGAGTTATTAAAGGGAATGACTGAGTTATTAAAGGGAAGAATGACTGAGCTATTAAAAGGAATAATGACTGAGCTATTACAGTGAAGAATGACTCAAGAAGTTGCAGCATCATACTCAGATCCTAGGCGTCACCCATTGATTAATAGCGGGCCAAACTTATAACTCATAGTATGTCGTCTACTAAGGCTCAATACTGGGACCAAAGTTATTACAATAATCTCTAGTTGATTCCCCAGATAGACATTAGGCCTTGTCACGAGATGGGGACTCCACTGTTTCACCCAACATCACATCATGATTAAATTAAAAAGTAGAAAAGGAACACACATAATGACAGGGAGTCCAGTGACTCGTTTGTTTGTGCCTTCCTTGGAGGGATGTAAATGTGTACGTGTGTGTTTTGAAAATGATTTCTGTCTACGTAAGGGTCTATTTGAAGTGTTCCCTTGTGTAGATGCAGTGGTGGAAAAAAGTACCCAATTGTCATACTTGAGTAAATGTATAAACAAGTAAAAATGAAAGTTACAGAGTAAAATACAACTTGAGTAAAAATCTAAAAGTGTTTGGTTCTAAATATACTTAAGTATCAAAAGTAAAACTATAAATATTTTTCAAATTCCTTATATTAAGCAAAGCAGACGGCACTAGTTAATTGTTTTAAAAAATCTACCGATAGCCAGGGGCACACTCCAACACTCAGACATCATTTACAAATGAAGCATGTGTGTTTAGTTCAGTACTAAATGTAACAAGTACTTTTGGGTGTCAAGGAAAATGTAGGGATTAAATAGTACATTATTTTCTTTAGGAATGTAGTAATGTAAATTACAAATACCCTCAAAAACTACTTAAAGAGTACTTGAAAGTATTTCTACTCAAGTACTTTATGCCACTGTGTATATGATATGATATACTTTATTGTTCCCGAGGGGACATTTGACTTGAACAGCTAAAGTCTAAGTGTGAAAGGGATACATACTGATTTTCCCTTCCGGAAGTGGAGTTGGTTTCCTGCCAGGGTGAAGTAGCGAGTCTTCCAGCGTTTGATGAACTTCCAGCGAACCTGCTTCTCCTTCAGTTTCCCCTCTATCAGCGGCTGGCCATCCTCGTTCACCACTGGAGAGACAATTCAAAACAACATAACACTCAATCAGTTGTGATTCACAACCACTCAATGTTACCACCTGCTTATGGAGTGTATGTAGCCATGTGGGAAACAAACCCACAAGCATCCGGGCACCAACGTGGGAATCAAACCCACAAGCACCCGGCTCCAACGTGGGAATCAAACCCACAAGCACCCGGCTCCAACGTGGGAATCAAACCCACAAGCACCCGGCTCCAATGTGGGAATCAAACCCACAAGCACCCTGCTCCAATGTGGGAATCCACCCCTTAAGCACCCGGCTCCAACGTGGGAATCAAACCCACAAGAACCCGGCCTCAACGGGGGAATCAAACCCACAAGCACCCGGCTCCAATGTGGGAATCAAACCCACAAGCACCCTGCTCCAATGTGGGAATCCACCCCTTAAGCACCCGGCTCCAACGTGGGAATCAAACCCACAAGAACCCGGCCTCAACGGGGGAATCAAACCCACAAGCACCCTGCTCCAACGTGGGAATCAAACCCACAAGCACCCTGCTCCAACGTGGGAATCAAACCCACAAGCATCCGGCGCCAACGTGGGAATCAAACCCACAAGCATCCGGCCCCAACGTGGGAATCAAACCCACAAGCATCCGGCTCCAACGTGGGAATCAAACCCACAAGCACCCTGCTCCAACGTGGGAATCAAACCCACAAGCACCCTGCTCCAATGTGGGAATCAAACCCACAAGCACCCTGCTCCAATGTGGGAATCAAACCCACAAGCACCCTGCTCCAACGTGGGACTCAAACCCACAAGCACCCTGCTCCAATGTGGGAATCAAACCCACAAGCACCCTGCTCCAACGTGGGAATCAAACCCACAAGCACCCTGCTCCAACCCACTGTGCCCTTGGAGCCACAAAATAAACTAACAGGAAGACGTGATGATTGAAAATCGAGGCTGAATATAAGCCAAGCTTACCCTAGTAAAACTGACTATCCTACCAATCCTCGACTTCGGCGATGTCATCTACAAAATGGCTTCCAACACTCTACTCAGCAAACTGGATGCAGTATATCACAGTGCCATCCGTTTTGTCACTAAAGCACCTTATACCACCCACCACTGCGACTTGTATGCTCTAGTCGGCTGGCCCTCGCTACATATTCGTCGCCAGACCCACTGGCTCCAGGTCATCTACAAGTCCATGCTAGGTAAAGCTCCGCCTTATCTCAGTTCACTGGTCACGATGGCAACACCCATCCGTAGCACGCGCTCCAGCAGGTGTATCTCACTGATCATCCCTAAAGCCAACACCTCATTTGGCCGCCTTTCGTTCCAGTACTCTGCTGCCTGTGACTGGAACAAATTGCAAAAATCGCTGAAGTTGGAGACTTTTATCTCCCTCACCAACTTCAAACATCAGCTATCTGAGCAGCTAACCGATCGCTGCAGCTGTACATAGTCTATTGGTAAATAGCCCACCCATTTTCACCTACCTCATCCCCATACTGTTTTTATTTATTTACTTTTCTGCTCTTTTGCACACCAATATCTCTACCTGTACATGACCATCTGATCATATATCACTCCAGTGTTAATCTGCAAAATTGTAACTATTCGTCTACCTCCTCATGCCTTTTGCACACATTGTACATTGTATATAGACTCCCCCTTTGTTTTCTACTGTGTTATTGACTTGTTAATTTGTTTATTCCATGTGTAACTCTGTGTTGTCTGCTCACACTGCTATGCTTTATCTTGGCCAGGTCGCAGTTGTAAATGAGAACTTGTTCTCAACTAGCCTACCTGGTTAAATAAAGGTGAAATAAAAAAATAAAAAAATAAAAAATGTAGATACTACAGCTGAAGTCGGAAGTTTACATACACCTTAGCCAAATACATTTAAACTGACATTTAATCATAGTAAAAATTCCCTTTCTTAGGTCACTTAGAATCACCACTTTATTTTAAGAATGTGAAATGTCAGAATAATAGTAGAGAAAATTATTTATTTCAGCTTTTATTTCTTTCATCACATTCCCAGTGGGTCAGAAGTTTACATACACTCAATTAGTATTTTGTAGCATTGCCTTTAAATTGTTTAACTTGGGCCAAATGTTTCGGGTAGCCTTCCACAAGCTTCCCACAATAAGTTGGGTGAATTTTGGACCATTCCTCCTGACAGAGCTGGTGTAACTGAGTCATGTTTGTAGGCCTCCTTCCTGGCACTCGCTTTTCCAGTTCTGCCCTCACATTTTCTATGGGATTGAGGTCAGGGCTTTGTGATGGCCACTCCAATACCTTGACTTTGTTGTCCTTAAGCCATTTTTCCACAACTTTGGAAGTATGTTTGGGGTCATTGTCCATTTGGAAGACCCATTTGCGACCAAGCTTTAACTTCCTGACTGATGTCTTGAGATGTTGCTTCAATATATCCACATAATTTTCCCTCCCATAATGCCATCTATTTTGTGAAGTGCACCAGTCCCTCCTGAAGCAAAGTACCCCCACTGCATGGAGCTGCCACCCCCGTGCTTCACAGTCGGGATGGTGTTCTTCGGCTTGCAAGCCTCCCCCTTGTTCCTCCAAACATAACGATGGTCATTATGGCCAAACAGTTCTATTTTTGTTTCATCAGACCAGATGACATTTCTCCAAAAAGTACGATCTTTGTCCCTATGTGCAGATGCAAACCGTAGTCTGGCTTTTTTTAATGTTGGTTTTATAGCAGTGGCTTCTTCCTTGCTGAGCGGTCTTTCTGGTTATGTCGATATAGGACTCGTTTTACTGTGGATATAGATACTTTTGTACCTGATTCCTCCAGCATCTTCACAAGGTCCTTTGCTGTTGTTCTCCTTCCTGCGTCTCCTTCCTGAGCGGTATGATGGCTGCGTGGTCCCATGGTGTTTGCACGTGCATACTATTGATGGTACAGATGAACGTGGTACCTTCAGGCGTTTGGAAATTGCTCCCACAGGATGAACCAGACTTGTGGAGGTCTACAAATTGTTTTATGAGGTCTTGGATGATTTCTTTTGATTTTCCCATGATGTCAAGCAAAGAGGCACTGAGTTTGAAGATAGGCCTTGAAATACATCCACAGGTACATCAGAAGCTTCTAAAGCCATGACATAATTTTCTGGAATTTTCCAAGCTGTTTAAAGGCACAGTCAACTTAGTGTATGTAAACTTCTGATCCATGGAATTGTGATACAGTGAATTATAAGTGAAATAATCTGTCTGTAAACAATTGTTGGAAAAATTACTTGTGTCATGCACAAAGTAGATGTCCTAACCGACTTGCCAAAACTATAGTTTGTTAACAAGATTTGTGGAGTGTTTGAAAAAGTAATTTTAATGACTCCAAACTAAGTGTATGTAAACTTCCCACTTCAACTGTACATCCCCTTCCTCTCATCTTCAGTCTGGTCTATATTCCCAGGAACAGCCCAGTAGGCCTATTCCATCCCAATGTGATGTACATCCCCTTCCTCTCATCTTCAGTCTGGTCTATATTCCCAGGAACAGCCCAGTAGGCCTATTCCATCCCAATGTGATGTACATCCCCTTCCTCTCATCTTCAGTCTGGTCTATATTCCCAGGAACAGCCCAGTAGGCCTATTCCATCCCAATGTGATGTACATCCCCTTCCTCTCATCTTCAGTCTGGTCTATATTCCCAGGAACAGCCCAGTAGGCCTATTCCATCCCAATGTGATGTACATCCCCTTCCTCTCATCTTCAGTCTGGTCTATATTCCCAGGAACAGCCCAGTAGGCCTATTCCATCCCAATGTGATGTACATCCCCTTCCTCTCATCTTCAGTCTGGTCTATATTCCCAGGAACAGCCCAGTAGGCCTATTCCATCCCAATGTGATGTACATCCCCTTCCTCTCATCTTCAGTCTGGTCTATATTCCCAGGAACAGCCCAGTAGGCCTATTCCATCCCAATGTGATGTACATCCCTTTCCTCTCATCTTCAGTCTGGTCTATATTCCCAGGAACAGCCCAGTAGGCCTATTCCATCCCAATGTGATGTACATCCCCTTCTCATCTTCAGTCTGGTCTATATTCCCAGGAACAGCCCAGTAGGCCTATTCCATCCCAATGTGATGTACATCCCCTTCCTCTCATCTTCAGTCTGGTCTATATTCCCAGGAACAGCCCAGTAGGCCTATTCCATCCCAATGTGATGTACATCCCCTTCCTCTCATCTTCAGTCTGGTCTATATTCCCAGGAACAGCCCAGTAGGCCTATTCCATCCCAATGTGCTGCACATTCCCCTTCCTTATGTGTTTAATACCTGCCTGCTGTTTTGTATTGTCTAGCACTAAACAAGAGGGATCAGAGCCATCTATTTAGTTCATGCATGGCTCTGTCTGAAATAGAAAACAGCATGCAGTAATTGGTCTTCAAACTTATTTTGGACAGAGAGATCACAGCCGTACAGAACTTCTAGACTGAGAGGCACAGCTAAATGAGATGAAATGGCACCAGTTCAAACTATACCTCATTGTTGATTAGCATCAGGTATAGCTTTATCGGGAAACAGCAGCCCGACCATCCACTTCGTCAAGGCAAACAGACGAACTGCAGCTTTTACTCATGTTACAAATTAACCACAGGCTAAGGACATACACCCATTAACGCAGTCTCCTCCTATCTCTGCTGTCACTCTCACTCTCTATGTTGTTCAACAAATACGCACACACACACGCACGCATGCACACACACACACACACGCACGCACGCACGTAGGCACACACGCACGCACGCGCACACACACACACGCACACACACGCACGCACACACACACACGCACGCACGCACACATATTTGAGTGACCATAAGTGTCCCTTCACCACCCCACATAGAACCATGTGACCATGAGCCACCATTTCCTCTCAGTCCCTCGCTGCTGAAACCAAAGGGGCACAGAGAGGACAGGGACTGTTTGGTAATAATGTCACAGAGAGGACAGGGACTGTTTGGTATTAATGGCACAGAGAGGACAGGGACTGTTTGGTAATAATGTCACAGAGAGGACAGGGACTGTTTGGTATTAATGGCACAGAGAGGACAGGGACTGTTTGGTAATAATGGCACAGAGAGGACAGGGACTGTTGGTAATAATGTCACAGAGAGGACAGGGACTGTTTGGTATTAATGGCACAGAGAGGACAGGGACTGTTTGGTAATAATGGTCACAGAGAGGACAGGGACTGTTTGGTAATAATGTCACAGAGAGGACAGGGACTGTTTGGTAATAATGGCACAGAGAGGACAGGGACTGTTTGGTAATAATGGCACAGAGAGGACAGGGACTGGGACTGTTGTTTGGTATTAATGGCACAGAGAGGACAGGGACTGTTTGGTAATAATGGCACAGAGAGGACAGGGACTGTTTGGTTTTAATGGCACAGAGAGGACAGGGACTGTTTGGTAATAATGTCACAGAGAGGACAGGGACTGTTTGGTAATAATGGCACAGAGAGGACAGGGACTGTTTGGTAATAATGGCACAGAGAGGACAGGGACTGTTTGGTATTAATGGCACAGAGAGGACAGGGACTGTTTGGTAATAATGGCACAGAGAGGACAGGGACTGTTTGGTAATAATGGCTAGTTTAACATGTTTATCTCCTGCATGTTTTCACATTGATTAATGTAAGTTGACTCAGTAAGTCATGTAACAGGAATGTGTGCTTGAGCGTGTGGGAAGAATATCACATCCTGGTATACTGGCATCAGAACAGGACAGAACGCCTGGGGTCTGGAGACACACACACGGCACACACACACACACACACACACACACACACACACACACAGACACACAGGGACTGTTTGGTAATAATGGCACACACAGGACACACACTGTTTGGTACATACTGGCACAGATACACACTGGCTCAATGTCTGGTCCGATTAGTTACACTCTGCCCACATTGTCTCTCTCTTGTGTTTATCTGGTCTGGTTTCCTGTGTGTGGTTTGGTTTAGTTTAGTGTGTTGTGTGTGTGTGTGTGTGTCGGTGTGTGTGTGTGTGTGCGTGTGCGTGTGTGTGTGTTTGGGGTGTGTGGGTGTATGACTCTAGGCGACACTGGTACTCTGGGCCAATTTACCAGAGCCAGCCTGGTCCAGAACCAAACAAAGTGGCCCTTTGTCTGTATAGCGATGAGTAAAACAGGAGGCCTGAGTCATAGAGAGACTCTAACCATTACCACATACACACAGGCCCAGTCTGGCTCCTCCACTCCCACACAGGAACAGCCTTTCACGGGCACAGAACTCTCAATCCTCCCTGGGTTCTAGAACAGAACACTAGCCTGGAACGCACACAGAGAGACTGTGCCACGCAGGAGACTAGTGTGTGACACAACTGTAAAAAATAGAACTACCACAAAGAAGACACAGAGTTCTATCTAATCTGAGTTCTGCACATGCCTGCTAACTAAAATGTGGCTGACAGAAATGGCAGCTCTGCTTCTAGCTCCTAAGATCTCTGCTTCAGTGGAAAGCTTGGCTCCACACACAGTGTGTTGAAATTCCCCTGTCAAAAGAAAGGTAGCCAAAACGTATTTAGTCCTACTAGGCAAAAACTGGTTGAATCAACGTTGTTTCCACGTCATTTCAACAACAAAAAATCTAATTGGATTTGCAAAAAATCACGAGTTTCCCAGTCAGATTACCAGTCAGATTACCAGTCATATTACCAGTATTAAAGCTGCTAAATTGACCAGTCAGATTACCAGGGTTAGAGGCTCTACATTTCCCAGTCAGATTACCAGGGTTAGAGGCTCTACATTTACCAGTCAGATTACCAGGGTTAGAGGCTCTACATTTACCAGTCAGATTACCAGTGTTAAAGCTGCTACATTTACCAGTCAGATTACCAGAGTTAGAGGCTCTAAATTTACCAGTCAGATTACCAGGGTTAAAGCTGCTACATTTACCAGTCAGATTACCAGGGTTAGAGGCTCTAAATGTACCAGTCAGATTACCAGGGTTAAAGCTGCTAAATTGACCAGTCAGATTACCAGGGTTAAAGCTGCTACATTTACCAGTCAGATTACCAGGGTTAGAGGCTCTAAATTTACCAGTCAGATTACCAGTGTTAAAGCTGCTAAATTGACCAGTCAGATTACCAGGGTTAAAGCTGCTACATTGTCCAGTCAGATTACCAGGGTTAAAACTGCTACATTTACCAGTCAGATTACCAGTGTTAAAGCTGCTACATTTACCAGTCAGATTACCAGTGTTAAAGCTGGCAGCTCTGTCAGATTACCAGGGTCCTAAAGATCTCTTGACCAGTCAGATTACCAGGAAAGCTAAATTGACCAGTCAGATTACCAGTGTTAAATTACGTCAGATTACCAGTGTTAAAGCTGCTACATTTACCAGTCAGATTACCAGTGTTAAAGCTGTAGCATTGACCAGTCAGATTACCAGGTTAAAACTGGTTGACCAGTCAGATTACGTTGTTTCCACAGATTACAGGTTTCAAGTCAGATTACAAAAAAGTCAGATTACCAGGGTTAGAGGCTTAAAAAAATTACCAGTGTTAAAGTTTCCAGTCAGATTACCAGTCAGATTACATTTACCAGTCAGATTACCAGTGTTAAAGCTGCTAAATTGACCAGTCAGATTACCAGTGTTAGAGGCTCTAAATTTACCAGTCAGATTACCAGGGTTAGAGGCTCTACATTTACCAGTCAGATTACCAGGGTTAGAGGCTCTACATTTACCAGTCAGATTACCAGTGTTAAAGCTGCTACATTTACCAGTCAGATTACCAGTCAGTTAGAAAGCTGCTGCTAAATTCAGTTTTTATGCTACATTTACCAGTCAGATTACCAGTGTTACCAGTCAGATTACCAGGGTTAGAGGCTCTACAATTTACCAGTCAGATTACCAGTGTTAAAGCTGCTACATTTACCAGTCAGTCAGATTACCAGGGTTAGAGGCTCTAAATTACCAGGGTTACCAGTCAGATTACCAGGGTTAAAGCTGCATTTACCAGTCATTTACCAGTCAGATTACCAGGGTTAGAGGCTCTACATTTACCAGTCAGATTACCAGTGTTAAAGCTGCTACATTTACCAGTCAGATTACCAGTGTTAAAGCTGCTACATTTACCAGTCAGATTACCAGTGTTAAAGCTGCTACATTTACCAGTCAGATTACCAGTGTTAAAGCTGCTACATTTACCAGTCAGATTACCAGTGTTAAAGCTGCTACATTTACCAGTCAGATTACCAGGGTTAAAGCTGCTACATTTACCAGTCAGATTACCAGGGTTAGAGGCTCTACATTTACCAGTCAGATTACCAGGGTTAGAGGCTCTACATTTCCCAGTCAGATTACCAGGATTAGAGGCTCTAAATTTCCCAGTCAGATTACCAGGGTTGGAGGCTCTAAATTTCCCAGTCAGATTACCAGGGTTAGAAGCTCTAAATTTACCAGTCAGATTACCAGGGTTAGAGGCTCTAAATTTACCAGTCAGATTACCAGGGTTAGAGGCTCTAAATTTACCAGTCAGATTAACAGGGTTAGAGGCTCTAAATTTACCAGTCAGATTACCAGGGTTAGAGGCTCTAAATTTACCAGTCACATTACCAGGGTTAGAGGCTCTAAATCCCTACTAGAACAGGGCTTCCCAAACTCGGTCCAGGGGCCCCACCTGGGTGCACTTTTTTTTTTTTTTTGCACTAACACTACACAGCTAATATAACCATCTCGTCATCATGCTTTGAATCAGCTGTGTAGTGTATTACGACAAACACCAAAACGTGTTGCAGTGGGAAACTATGGAATGTGTGTGGTTTTTACAATGACAAGATTTGTTGAGCATTCAGTGGAATTGAATGCTCATCTCTCTCCAGGGTTTAGAGGGATGAACTTCAATAACCAGTACAGCTGAGATAACCCAGAGCAGATGTACTACAGAGAAGATCTGGTCATCAGTTGGTACTGGAGTTTAGATACCTCAGATTCCTCTGAACATCATCATACCATTACAGTCCTCCTGGTCCAAGTGACTCACTGTATGACCTAGAATCTGTATGAGTCAAAATCACATTATAGCTACACTATGTATTTATGTGCATATTTCTATTTGTTTGACTGTGCGTGCGTATGTGTGTGCGTGTGTGTGTGTGTGTGTGTGTGTGTGTGTGTGCGTGTGTGTGCGTGCGTATGTGTGTGTGTGTGTGTGTAAGTCATTGCAACCAAGGAGGACCTCCAGAGCATCTGTGCACCACACATCTCCTCCAAGCCCACTGTTCGTTTGCTTGTATAGGTCACCTCCATTGCTTACACATTTTACATTTCCTAAACTGAATGACTTATTTGTTTGTCTGTTTGTGGTTATGGCAGTCATTTGGAGAGATCGGCAGGAAACAGTAAACCTCGTTCATACCGTAGTAAATGTTGGAGGAAAAACAAAGAAAGAAGGATTGAAAGGAGACATTGTGGCATCAGTCATTGTGTGTTTTATTCTAGTGGGCCCAAAGCTTCCCAGTGGAGAACAAGGCCTCCGACACTAGGGCCCAAAGCTTCCCAGTGGAGAACAAGGCCTACAACCCTAGGGCCCATAGCTTCCCAGTGGAGAACAAGGCCTACAACCCTAGGGCCCAAAGCTTCCCAGTGGAGAACAAGGCCTACAACCCTAGGGCCCAAAGCTTCCCAGTGACTGCTGGACCAGGTGGTACAGTACATACAGTGAATTCGGAAAGTATTCAGACCCCTTGACTTTTTCCACATTTTGTGATATTACAGCCTTAAAACAGGTTTTTAGAAAGATGACAACGCAGGCGTGGCTTCGGGACAAGTCTCTGAACATCTTTGAGTGGCCCAGCCAGAGCCAGGACTTGAAAACGATCGAACATCTCTGGAGAGACCTGAAAATAGCTGTACAGCGACGCTCCCCATCCAACCTGACAGAGCATGAGAGGATCTGCAGAGAAGAATGGGAGAAACTCCCCAAATACAGGTGTGCCAAGCTTGTAGCATCATACCCAAGAAGACTCAAGGCTGTAATCGTTGCCAAAGGTGCTTCAACAAAGTACTGAGTAAAGGGTCTGAATACTTATGTAAATGTGATATTTCAGTTTTGATTTTTAAACAATTGAATCAATTTTAGAATAAGTCTGTAACATAACAAAATGTGGAAAAAGTCAAGGTTGCCCTGTATGGCTGGTACAGAGGAACAGAATTACAACCAGGAACATTAAAACATGCCATTACAAAACCAGGACCAGCTGCTTTGCTTCTCCCAACATGTCCAGATTTGTAAAAATGTGTTCCAAGACAAGGCCCAGGTCTTCAATCAAATGAATAGCAGACACTTTCACTAGGGGGTTGTTTTAGTCAGGGAACATGGTGGTTATTCTGTTGACAACAACCATGCCTTTGACAGCAGCAACCATATATTATGTTAGACACACCACTGTATATTTTCTGAAAGCCATCACTTATCCAAGATTTGCTACAACCGTGAATCCCAGAGGCAAATATAATGTCCGGATAGTTTTTCCCCAGATTGATGATGATGAAACGGTTAGGACCTTGGGAACATTCCAGCTTTTTGGATACCCTGGGAGGCTTTTCCATTGTGCAGATCATGAGTATTATGAGTTAGTATGTGTGCTAAGAGACTGACATCATTCTGACTTCTGGCTAGTCTATGACAACGTTCCAAATATAGAATAACTCTAGTATTAATTCAAATTCTATTGATCCAATAGTTCTAATTCAAATTCTATTGTTCCATCAGCCAGTATAGTGAATGTGCTCCTAAGGGGCTTCACAGTGACTGATGTTAACCGGACGGCACCAGAGCCTCATCCCGATGAGATGGACAGAATTCAACTATATGTCAGGTAGACAGGGGAGGAGAGAGAGAGAGAGAGAGAGAGAGAGAGAGAGAGAGAGAGAGAGAGAGAGACAGAGAGACAGAGAGGGAGAGAGAGAGAGAGGGAGAGAGAGAGAGGGAGAGAGAGAGAGAGAGAGAGAGAGAGAAAGAGAGACAGATTGTTGGACAACCACACACTCTCTCCTACACCTATTACCATTCAGTTCAAAGGCATTCCAATGGTTTAACACTGAGGATGACGATTAAGTCACAACTGCTTCTCCCTTTTCCCCTTTGAAGAGGAAGACAACTTGTGAGTTCTCTCTCCAACATCGTAAATAGTTGGCAAATCATTTCACTGTTTAAAATGGCACCATGCACCTTTTAACTACTGCGTTTATGGTCTGCAATGCACAGTCAGCATTTTCATAACAAGGTGAACACAAAGACTCAGCGGAGGACAGTTATTACCTACAGTACGTATCCATCAGAGGTGTGTGGTTCTAAGGAACAGGGTTCTGTATGGACAACCCTGCTGGAGGCTTTGCATTCCATATTAGACTGACTGTCTGAACACATAGCTCACCAATGACCCTGTGATCTCATTCAAATTCATATTCTATTGTTCCAATAGTTCGAATTCATATTCTATTGTTCCAACAGTTCTAATTCATATTCTATTGTTCCATTAGTTCTAATTCATATTCTATTGTTCCAACAGTTCTAATTCATATTCTATTGTTCCAACGGTTCTAATTCATATTCTATTGTTCCAATAGTTCTAATTCATATTCTATTGTTCCAATAGTTCTAATTCATATTCTATTGTTCCAATAGTTCTAATTCATATTCTATTGTTCCAACAGTTCTAATTCATATTCTATTGTTCCAACAGTTCTAATTCATATTCTATTGTTCCAATAGTTCTAATTCATATTCTATTGTTCCAACAGTTCTAATTCATATTCTATTGTTCCAACAGTTCTAATTCATATTCTATTGTTCCAACAGTTCTAATTCATATTCTATTGTTCCATTAGTTCTAATTCATATTCTATTGTTCCAACAGTTCTAATTCATATTCTATTGTTCCAACGGTTCTAATTCATATTCTATTGTTCCAATAGTTCTAATTCATATTCTATTGTTCCAATAGTTCTAATTCATATTCTATTGTTCCAACAGTTCTAATTCATATTCTATTGTTCCAATAGTTCTAATTCATATTCTATTGTTCCAACAGTTCTAATTCATATTCTATTGTTCCAACAGTTCTAATTCATATTCTATTGTTCCAATAGTTCTAATTCATATTCTATTGTTCCAACAGTTCTAATTCATATTCTATTGTTCCAACAGTTCTAATTCATATTCTATTGTTCCAACAGTTCTAATTCATATTCTATTGTTCCAACAGTTCTAATTCATATTCTATTGTTCCAATAGTTCTAATTCATATTCTATTGTTCCAATAGTTCTAATTCATATTCTATTGTTCCAACAGTTCTAATTCATATTCTATTGTTCCAATAGTTCGAATTCATATTCTATTGTTCCAATAGTTCTAATTCATATTCTATTGTTCCAATAGTTCGAATTCATATTCTATTGTTCCAACAGTTCTAATTCATATTCTATTGTTCCAATAGTTCTAATTCATATTCTATTGTTCCAACAGTTCTAATTCATATTCTATTGTTCCAACAGTTCTAATTCATATTCTATTGTTCCAACAGCTCTAATTCATATTCTATTGTTCCAACAGTTCTAATTCATATTCTATTGTTCCAACAGTTCTAATTCATATTCTATTGTTCCAACAGTTCTAATTCATATTCTATTGTTCCAATAGTTCTAATTCATATTCTATTGTTCCAACAGTTCTAATTCATATTCTATTGTTCCAATAGTTCTAATTCATATTCTATTGTTCCAATAGTTCTAGTTAAAGAAGCTGTTAAAAACTGACATCACCTACATATCAAGACTGTTTATGGTGAGTCATAATTACACTGGTCCATTGTGTAATAGTGTCAAATGTTACTTGTCACATGCTGCGAATAGAACAGGTGTAGACCTTACAGTTAAATGCTTACTGACAAGCCCTTTAACCAACAATGCAGTTTTAAGAAGAAAAATGTGTTAAAGGAAGTATTTACTCAAACAAACTGAATTAAAAAATAGATTACTTTTTTTTTTTTTTAAATAACATACATTAAAAAAAGTAAATCTGCCAGGTAAAGAAATTATATGTGTAATTACAATTCAAAGCATGGCTCATTTTAGCAATTTATCCCAGGTCACTGGGCTTAACTCACACGCATGTGCATACACCAAACCACCTCATTATACAGAACACTACACCAAACCACATTATACAGAACACTACACCAAACCACCTCATTATACAGTTCACTACACCAACCCACCTCATTATACAGTACACTACACACAACCACCTCATTATACAGTACACTACACACAATCACCTCATTATACAGTACACTACACACAACCACCTCATTATACAGTACACTACACACAACCACCTCATTATACAGAACACTACACACAACCACCTCATTATACAGAACACTACACACAACCACCTCATTATACAGTACACTACACACAATCACCTCATTATACAGAACACTACACACAACCACCTCATTATACAGTACACTACACACAACCACCTCATTATACAGTACACTACACCAAACCACCTCATTATACAGAACACTACACACAACCACCTCATTATACAGAACACTACACACAACCACCTCATTATACAGAACACTACACCAAACCACCTCATTATACAGAACACTACACACAACCACCTCATTATACAGAACACTACACACAACCACCTCATTATACAGAACACTACACACAACCACCTCATTATACAGTACACTACACACAACCACCTCATTATACAGAACACTACACACAACCACCTCATTATACAGAACACTACACACAACCACCTCATTATACAGAACACTACACCAAACCACCTCATTATACAGAACACTACACCAAACCACCTCATTATACAGTTCACTACACCAAACCACCTCATTATACAGTACACTACACACAACCACCTCATTATACAGTACACTACACACAATCACCTCATTATACAGAACACTACACACAACCACCTCATTATACAGTACACTACACACAACCACCTCATTATACAGAACACTACACCAAACCACCTCATTATACAGAACACTCCACACAACCACCTCATTATACAGAACACTCCACACAACCACCTCATTATACAGAACACTCCACACAACCACCTCATTATACAGAACACTACACACAACCACCTCATTATACAGAACACTACACACAACCACCTCATTATACAGTACCCTACACACAACCACCTCATTATACAGAACACTACACACAACCACCTCATTATATAGGACACTACACACAACCTCCTCATTATACAGAACACTACACACAACAACCTCATTATACAGAACACTACACACAACCACCTCATTATACAGAACACTACACACAAGCCAAATACAAGCCACATGTGATTAGTACATACAGTACCAGTGTAATCAGGAGGAGATGAATAACTAGCCGGGAGAACAAAACTATAGTGGAGGAATGACTACACTTTGCAGTTATAGCAATCTTTTACAATCAGAGATGGTGCCTTGGGTATGGTTGGGTATGGTGTGTGTGTGTGTGTGTGTGTGTGTGTGTGTGTGTGTGTGTGTGTGTGTGTGTGTGTGTGTGTGTGTGTGTGTTCTGGGAGAGATCCGGCCATAGAGAGGGAATGAATGGTGTTGGAAAATAAGAGGGTGATGACAGATTGTTGACAGGGTAGAAGGAGAGAAAGAACAGCTTTGGACAGAAAAGCTCCTTAACCATAATGTATTGTAATGGGGGAGGCCTTTCTAGTGAAACATAATGTATTGTAATGGGGAGGCCTTTCTAGTGAAACATAATGTATTGTAATGGGGGAGGCCTTTCTAGGCCTTTCTCCTGAAACATAATGTATTGTAATGGGGGAGGCCTTTCTAGTGAAACATAATGTATTGTAATGGGGGAGGCCTTTCTAGTGAAACATAATGTATTGTAATGGGGGAGGCCTTTCTAGTGAAACATAATGTATTGTAATGGGGGAGGCCTTTCTAGTGAAACATAATGTATTGTAATGGGGGAGGCCTTTCTCCTGAAACAAAATGTATTGTAATGGGGAGGCCTTTCTCCTGAAACATAATGTATTGTAATGGGGGAGGCCTTTCTAGTGAAACATAATGTAATGTAATGGGGAGGCCTTTCTAGTGAAACATAATGGGGGAGGCCTTTCTAGTGAAACATAATGTATTGTAATGGGGGAGGCCTTTCTAGTGAAACATAATGTATTGTAATGGGGGAGGCCTTTCTCCTTAACCATAATACTAATATAGTTAGGTTAAAGGATGTATCACAGTTGAGACGAGGAGCCATGTTTTTAAATACCCGTACCGCCATATGACAAAGACCCTGGATCCAAAACACCTGATTCTACCAAACAAGGTCCTGATGATTAGCTGATCAGTACAATCAGGTAGGTGTGTTAGTGTTTGGGTTTGAAAAACAACGTCTGTTTAGCCTCTAACTCTTCAGGACTAGGGGTTTACAGCAGAAATATGTTTCAAATCAACCCAGAAAGACCACTCCCCTCCACTGTTTTATATTCAACAGAAAAGTAAACACACCAGACTTGGCTGGTGCAGTGATTCTCTATGGGTCGTTGCTGAGTATTGCACACTGAAGGTTGTATGGTTGAATCCCTGGTGGGATATGCTTGTTACACACCGGGGGTCAGAATCAGATATTTTCCCCGTTTCGCTCCAGTAAGTACTTCGTCATTCCCTGAATGTGTATGTGTATCAATCATGAGCTTGTCATCAGGGACAGAGCCAGAAACCAAGCAAAAACAGACCATGCTGATGTTATTCAACCAGAACCCAGTAGGACTAGTCTATAACAGGACATTATGGTGTTTTTCAACCAGAACCCAGTAGGACTAGTCTATTACAGGACATTATGGTGTTTTTCAACCAGAACCCAGTAGGACTAGTCTATAACAGGACATTATGGTGCTATTCAACCAGAACCCAGTAGGTCTAGTCTATAACAGGACATTATGGTGCTATTCAACCAGAACCCAGTAGGACTAGTCTATTACAGGACATTATGGTGCTATTCAACCAGAACCGAGTAGGACTAGTCTATAACAGGACATTATGGTGCTATTCAACCAGAACCCAGTAGGACTAGTCTATTACAGGACATTATGGTGCTATTCAACCAGAACCCAGTAGGACTAGTCTATAACAGGACATTATGGTGTTATTCAACCAGAACCCAGTAGGACTAGTCTATAACAGGACATTATGGTGTTATTCAACCAGAACCCAGTAGGACTAGTCTATAACAGGACATTATGGTGTTATTCAACCAGAACCCAGTAGGACTAGTCTATTACAGGACATTATGGTGCTATTCAACCAGAACCGAGTAGGACTAGTCTATAACAGGACATTATGGTGTTATTCAACCAGAACCCAGTAGGACTAGTCTATAACAGGACATTATGGTGTTATTCAACCAGAACCCAGTAGGACTAGTCTATTACAGGACATTATGGTGTTATTCAACCAGAACCCAGTAGGACTAGTCTATAACAGGACATTATGGTGTTATTCAACCAGAACCCAGTAGGACTAGTCTATTACAGGACATTATGGTGTTATTCAACCAGAACCCAGTAGGACTAGTCTATAACAGGACATTATGGTGCTATTCAACCAGAACCCAGTAGGACTAGTCTATAACAGGACATATGGTGTTATTCAACAGAACCCAGTAGGACTAGTCTATAACAGGACATTATGGTGTTTTTCAACAGAACCCAGTAGGACTAGTCTATTACAGGACATTATGGTGTTATTCAACCAGAACCCAGTAGGACTAGTCTATAACAGGACATTATGGTGTTATTCAACCAGAACCCAGTAGGACTAGTCTATAACAGGACATTATGGTGTTATTCAACCAGAACCCAGTAGGACTAGTCTATAACAGGACATTATGGTGTTATTCAACCAGAACCCAGTAGGACTAGTCTATAACAGGACATTATGGTGTTATTCAACCAGAACCCAGTAGGACTAGTCTATAACAGGACATTATGGTGTTATTCAACCAGAACCCAGTAGGACTAGTCTATTACAGGACATTATGGTGTTTTTCAACCAGAACCCAGTAGGACTAGTCTATAACAGGACATTATGGTGCTATTCAACCAGAACCCAGTAGGACTAGTCTATTACAGGACATTATGGTGTTATTCAACCAGAACCCAGTAGGACTAGTCTATAAGAGGCATATAAGAGAGAAAACCAACATGGTCCTATGTTGGACCACCATCTCCAAATGTTCCACTTATAGAAATGACATCATTTATGGATGTTTTGGTTTTATAAATCTAACTTTAAAGGTTCAAGGTGACACGGGCTTAGTTTGTTTACCAACAGCTCTGAATACCCAACATGCAGTTCTCATCTTCCTGATTTCTGATGTTGATAAACAACTTCCTGCCAGGGCATAAGGCCTTCTGGGAAATATCTGGTAACTTCTCGTTAAATATACCATGAATGGCACAAACAACAGGCCTGTGTGTCAGAGAAAAAGACTAACACCTGACCATAACTCTCTGTCTCTGCCATAACTTCTCTTCCTGTGTCTTACAAGAATATGACCTTTCTATTTCCCCCCCATCTATCCTCGTTCTCCTCTCCTCCTTATTAATTGAACACTTAATTACCAAAACCGGTCCACTGTCAGGTCCTTACGTCTACCTTCCAATCCAGCAACAGCCAATGTGGATCCTAATAAAATACTAGATCTCCATGACAGTCAGGAGCTGTGTCCGAAATCGGTCTTGCTTACTACTTACTAAAACTGCAAACTATGTTCTAATAGTTTTACATACTATTACTACTATATTACTACATACTATTTAGAATGTTTTGATTAGTAAACACTACATACTATTACTACTACATTACTACATACTATTACTACTACATTACTACATACTATTACTACTACATTACTACATACTATTTAGAATGTTTTGATTAGTAGACACTACATACTATTACTACTACATTACTACATACTATTACTACTACATTACTACATACTATTTAGAATGTTTTGATTAGTAAACACTACATACTATTACTACTACATTACTACATACTATTACTACTACATTACTACATACTATTACTACTACATTACTACATACTATTACCACTACATTATTACATACTATTACTACTACATTACTACATACTATTACTACTACATTACTACATACTATTACTACTACATTACTACATACTATTTAGAATGTTTTGATTAGTAAACACTACATACTATTACTACTACATTACTACATACTATTACTACTATTTACTACATACTATTTAGAATGTTTTGATTAGTAAACACTACATACTATTACTACTACATTACTACATACTATTACTACTACATTACTACATACTATTACTACTACATTACTACATACTATTACTACTACATTACTACATACTATTACTACTACATTACTACATACTATTACTACTACATTACTACATACTATTTAGAATGTTTTGATTAGTAAACACTACATACTATTACTACTACATTACTACATACTATTTAGAATGTTTTGATTAGTAAACACTACATACTATTACTACTACATTACTACATACTATTACTACTACATTACTACATACTATTTAGAATGTTTTGATTAGTAAACACTTCATACTATTACTACTACATTACTACATACTATTTAGAATGTTTTGATTAGTAGACACTACATACTATTACTACTACATTACTACATACTATTACTACTACATTACTACATACTATTTAGAATGTTTTGATTAGTAAACACTACATACTATTACTACTACATTACTACATACTATTACTACTACATTACTACATACTATTACTACTACATTACTACATACTATTTAGAACGTATTGTTTAGTAAATACTACATAATATTACATTACTACTACATTACTACATACTATTTAGAAAGTATTGTTTAGTAAATACTACATCATATTACATTACTACTACATTACTACATACTATTTAGAACATATTGTTTAGTAAATACTACATACTATTACTACTACATTACTGCATACTATTTAGAACATATTGTTTAGTAAATACTACATACTATTACTACTACATTACTACATGCTATTTAGAACATATTGTTTATTAAATACTACATACTATTACTACTACATTACTACATACTATTTGAAACGTATTGCTTAGAAAATACTATATATTATTACTACTTCATTACTACATATTATTTAGAACGTATTGTTTAGTGAACACTATATACTATTACTACTACATTACTACATACTATTTGGAATACATTGCTTAGTAAATACTACTTCCTATTACTGCTACATTACTACATACTATTTAGAACGTATTGTTTAGTAAATACTACATACTATTCAGAACGTATTGTTTAGTAAATACTACACACTATTCAGAAAGTATTGTTTAGTAAATACAACATACTACTACATGACTACATACTATTGAGAAAGTATTGTTTAGTAAATACTACATACTACTACATTACTACATACTATTGCGAAATTATTGTTTAGTAAATACTACATACTACTACATTACTACATACTATTCAGAAAGTATTGTTTAGTAAATACTACATACTATTCAAAAGTATTGTTTAGTAAATACTACATAAATATATTGTTTAGTAAATACTACATACTACTACATTACTACATACTATTGAGAAAGTATTGTTTAGTAAATACTACATACTACTACATTACTACATTCTATTCAGAAAGTGTTGTTTAGTAAATACTACATACTACTACATTACTACATACTATCGAGAAAGTATTGTTTAGTAAATACTACATACTACTACATTACTACATACTATTGAGAAAGTATTGTTTAGTAAATACTACATACTACTACATTACTACATACTATTGAGAAAGTATTGTTTAGTAAATACTACATACTACTACATTACTACATACTATTGAGAAAGTATTGTTTAGTAAATACTACATACTACTACATTACTACATACTATTGAGAAAGTATTGTTTAGTAAATACTACATACTATTGAGAAAGTATTGTTTAGTAAATACTACATACTACTACATTACTACATAATATTGAGAAAGTATTGTTTAGTAAATACTACATACTACTACATTACTACATACTATTGAGAAAGTATTGTTTAGTAAATACTACATACTACTACATTACTACATACTATTGAGAAAGTATTGTTTAGTAAATACTACATACTACTACATTACTACATACTATTCAGAAAGGATTGTTTAGTAAATACTACATAAATATATTGTTTAGTAAATACTACATACTACTACATTACTACATACTATTGAGAAAGTATTGTTTAGTAAATACTACATACTATTACATTACTACATACTATTGAGAAAGTATTGTTTAGTAAATACTACATACTACTACATTACTACATACTATTGAGAAAGTATTGTTTAGTAAATACTACATACTACTACATTACTACATACTATTGAGAAAGTATTGTTTAGTAAATACTACATACTATTGAGAAAGTATTGTTTAGTAAATACTACATACTACTACATTACTACATACTATTGAGAAAGTATTGTTTAGTAAATACTACATACTATTGAGAAAGTATTGTTTAGTAAATACTACATACTACTACATTACTACATAATATTGAGAAAGTATTGTTTAGTAAATACTACATACTACTACATTACTACATACTATTGAGAAAGTATTGTTTAGTAAATACTACATACTATTGAGAAAGTATTGTTTAGTAAATACTACATACTACTACATTACTACATACTATTCAGAAAGTATTGTTTAGTAAATACGAAGCAAGAAATATCAACGTACTGATCCTAGTGAGAACATCTAATGTGTAACTGCATTGATTCCTGCTATTCTGTCATTTTGGTCCAGCACACCCCTCCGGCTTTTCATCTAGTAGAAATACTATTACTACTACATTACTACACACTATTACTACATACTATTACTACTACATTACTACATACTATTACTACTACATTACTACATACTATTACTACTACATTACTACATACTATTACTACTACATTACTACATACTATTACTACTACATTACTACATACTATTACTACTACATTACTACATACTATTACTACTACATTACTACATACTATTACTACTACATTACTACATACTATTACTACTACATTACTACATACTATTACTACTACATTACTACATACTATTACTACTACATTACTACATTACTACATACTATTACTGCTACAGTCTACCCAGTGAAACCCTCTGATGCCCAGTCTACCCAGTGAAACCCCTGATGCCCAGTCTACCCAGTGAAACCCCTGATGCCCAGTCTACCCAGTGAAACCCCTGAAGCCCAGTCTACCCAGTGAAACCCCTGATGCCCAGTCTACCCAGTGAAACCCCTGATGCCCAGTCTACCAAGTGAACCCCCATGATGCCCAGTCTACCCAGTGAATCCCTCTGATGCCCAGTCTACCCAGTGAAACCCCCTGATGCCCAGTCTACCCAGTGAACCCCCATGATGCCCAGTCTACCCAGTGAAACCCTCTGATGCCCAGTCTACCCAGTGAAACCCCTGATGCCCAGTCTACCCAGTGAAACCCCTGAAGCCCAGTCTACCCAGTGAAACCCCTGATGCCCAGTCTACCCAGTGAATCCCCCTGATGCCCAGTCTACCAAGTGAACCCCCATGATGCCCAGTCTACCCAGTGAATCCCCTGATGCCCAGTCTACCCAGTGAACCCCCTGAAGCCCAGTCTACCCAGTGAATCCCCCTGAAGCCCAGGCTACCCAGTGAACCCCCTGAAGCCCAGTCTACCCAGTGAATCCCCCTGAAGCCCAGTCTACCCAGTGAATCCCCCTGATGCCCAGTCTACCCAGTGAATCCCCATGAAGCCCAGTCTACCCAGTGAATCCCTGTGAAGCCCAGTCTACCCAGTGACTCCCCCTGAAGCCCAGGCTACCCAGTGAACCCCCTGAAGCCCAGTCTACCCAGTGAGTCCCCCTGATGCCCAGTCTACCCAGTGAGTCCCCCTGATGCCCAGTCTACCCAGTGAGTCCCCCTGATGCCCAGTCTACCCAGTGAGTCCCCCTGAAGCCCAGTCTACCCAGTGAATCCCTGTGACGCCCAGTGCAGCTCCAGAACATCTGGGCCCCTCATGTTCCACACTGCTTCATAAAAAATGCTTTATCCTCCAGAGAGATACATTTATCTCATTGTAGCCAACCATGAAGAGTCCTATTCAAAGACATGTCTGCTATTCAGAAATGAGCAATGCTGCTTTGAGGGGGGTTGGTAGTAGCTAGCTTAATGA
>NC_056442.1:53314859-53322359 GCF_018296145.1 Oncorhynchus tshawytscha | reverse complement strand
ACTATCTACCTCAAGACCCTTAACCATCTACCTCAAGACCCTTAACCATCTACCTCAAGACCCCTAACTATCTACCTCAAGACCCCTAAACATCTACCTCAAGACCCTTAACCATCTACCTCAAGACCCCTAACTATCTACCTCAAGACCCCTAACCATCTACCTCAAGACCCCTAACTATCTACCTCAAGACCCCTAACTATCTACCTCAAGACCCTTAAACATCTAGCTCAAGACCCTTAACCATCTACCTCAAGACCCCTAAAAATCTACCTCAAGACCACTAAACATCTACCTCAAGACCCTTAACTATCTACCTCATGACCCCTAACCGTCTACCTCAAGACCCTTAACCATCTACCTCAAGACCCCTAAACATCTACCTCAAGACCACTAAAGATCTACCTCAAGACCCTTAACCATATACCTCAAGACAACTAAACATCTACCTCAAGACAACTAAACATCTACCTCAAGACCCCTAACCATCTACCTCAAGACCCCTAAAAATCTACCTCAAGACCACTAAACATCTACCTCAAGACCCTTAACTATCTACCTCATGACCCCTAACCGTCTACCTCAAGACCCTTAACCATATACCTCAAGACAACTAAACATCTACCTCAAGACAACTAAACATCTACCTCAAGACCCCTAACCATCTACCTCAAGACCCCTAACTATCTACCTCAAGACCCCTAAAAATCTACCTCAAGACCACTAAACATCTACCTCAAGACCCCTAAACATCTACCTCAAGACCCCTAACTATCTACCTCAAGACCCCTAAACATCTACCTCAAGACCCCTAACCATCTACCTCAAGACCCCTAAACATCTACCTCAAGACCACTAACAGCCTACCTCAAGACCCCTAACCATCTACCTCAAGACAACTAAACATCTACCTCAAGACCCCTAACTATCTACCTCAAGACCCTTAAACATCTACCTCAAGACCCCTAACTATCTACCTCAAGACCCTTAAACATCTACCTCAAGACCCCTAACCATCTACCTCAAGACCCCTAACTATCTACCTCAAGACCCCTAACTATCTACCTCAAGACCCTTAACCATCTACCTCAAGACCCCTAAAAATCTACCTCAAGACCCTTAACTATCTACCTCATGACCCCTAACCGTCTACCTCAAGACCCTTAACCATCTACCTCAAGACCCTTAACTGTCTACCTCAAGATCCCTAACTATCTACCTCAAGACCCTTAACCATCTACCTCAAGACCCTTAACCATCTACCTCAAGACCCTTAAAAATCTACCTCAAGACCCCTAAACATCTACCTCAAGACCCTTAACTGTCTACCTCAAGACCCCTAACTATCTACCTCAAGACCCTTAACCATCTACCTCAAGACCCTTAACCATCTACCTCAAGACCCTTAACCATCTACCTCAAGACCCCTAACCATCTACCTCAAGACCCTTAACCATCTACCTCAAGACCCCTAAAAATCTACCTCAAGACCACTAAACATCTACCTCAAGACAACTAACCATCTACCTCAAGACCCTTAACCATCTACCTCAAGACCCTTAACCATCTACCTCAATACCCTTAAACATCTACCTCAAGACCCCTAAACATCTACCTCAAGACCCTTAACTGTCTACCTCAAGACCCCTAACTATCTACCTCAAGACCCTTAACCATCTACCTCAAGACCCTTAACTATCTACCTCATGACCCCTAACCGTCTACCTCAAGACCCTTAACCATCTACCTCAAGACCCCTAAACATCTACCTCAAGACCCCTAACCATCTACCTCAAGACCCCTAAACATCTACCTCAAGACCCCTAAACATCTACCTCAAGACCCCTAACCATCTACCTCAAGACCCTTAACCATCTACCTCAAGACCCCTAAACATCTACCTCAAGACCCCTAACTATCTACCTCAAGACCCCTAAACATCTACCTCAAGACCCCTAACCATCTACCTCAAGACCCCTAAACATCTACCTCAAGACCACTAACCATCTACCTCAAGACCCCTAACCATCTACCTCAAGACCACTAACAGCCTACCTCAAGACCCCTAACCATCTACCTCAAGACAACTAAACATCTACCTCAAGACCCCTAACTATCTACCTCAAGACCCTTAAACATCTACCTCAAGACCACTAACCATCTACCTCAAGACCCCTAACCATCTACCTCAAGACCACTAACAGCCTACCTCAAGACCCCTAACTATCTACCTCAAGACCCTTAAACATCTACCTCAAGACCCCTAACTATCTACCTCAAGACCCTTAAACATCTACCTCAAGACCCCTAACCATCTACCTCAAGACCCCTAACTATCTACCTCAAGACCCCTAACTATCTACCTCAAGACCCTTAACCATCTACCTCAAGACCCCTAAAAATCTACCTCAAGACCCTTAACTATCTACCTCATGACCCCTAACCGTCTACCTCAAGACCCTTAACCATCTACCTCAAGACCCCTAAACATCTACCTCAAGACCCTTAAACATCTACCTCAAGACCCTTAACCATCTACCTCAAGACCCTTAACCATCTACCTCAAGACCCCTAACCATCTACCTCAAGACCCCTAACTATCTACCTCAAGACCCCTAACTATCTACCTCAAGACCCTTAAATATCTACCTCAAGACCCTTAACCATCTACCTCAAGACCCCTAAAATCTACCTCAAGACCACTAAACATCTACCTCAAGACCCTTAAACATCTACCTCAAGACCCCTAACCATCTACCTCAAGACCCCTAACTATCTACCTCAAGACCCCTAAACATCTACCTCAAGACCCTTAACTGTCTACCTCAAGACCCCTAACTATCTACCTCAAGACCCTTAACCATCTACCTCAAGACCCTTAACCATCTACCTCAAGACCCTTAACCATCTACCTCAAGACCCCTAACCATCTACCTCAAGACCCCTAACTATCTACCTCAAGACCCCTAACTATCTACCTCAAGACCCTTAAACATCTACCTCAAGACCCTTAACCATCTACCTCAAGACCCCTAAAAATCTACCTCAAGACCACTAAACATCTACCTCAAGACAACTAAACATCTACCTCAAGACCCCTAACTATCTACCTCAAGACCCTTAAACATCTACCTCAAGACCCCTAACTATCTACCTCAAGACCCTTAAACATCTACCTCAAGACCCCTAACCATCTACCTCAAGACCCCTAACTATCTACCTCAAGACCCCTAAAAATCTACCTCAAGACCACTAAACATCTACCTCAAGACAACTAACCATCTACCTCAAGACCCTTAACCATCTACCTCAAGACCCTTAAACATCTACCTCAAGACCCCTAACCATCTACCTCAAGACCCTTAACTGTCTACCTCAAGACCCCTAACTATCTACCTCAAGACCCTTAAACATCTACCTCAAGACCCTTAACCATCTACCTCAAGACCCTTAACCATCTACCTCAAGACCCCTAACCATCTACCTCAAGACCCTAACTATCTACCTCAAGACCCCTAACTATCTACCTCAAGACCCTTAAACATCTACCTCAAGACCCTTAACCATCTACCTCAAGACCCCTAAAATCTACCTCAAGACCACTAAACATCTACCTCAAGACAACTAAACATCTACCTCAAGACCCCTAACTATCTACCTCAAGACCCTTAAACATCTACCTCAAGACCCCTAACTATCTACCTCAAGACCCTTAAACATCTACCTCAAGACCCCTAACCATCTACCTCAAGACCCCTAACTATCTACCTCAAGACCCCTAACTATATACCTCAAGACCCTTAACCATCTACCTCAAGACCCCTAAAAATCTACCTCAAGACCCGTAACTATCTACCTCATGACCCCTAACCGTCTACCTCAAGACCCTTAACCATCTACCTCAAGACCCTTAACCATCTACCTCAAGACCCTTAACCATCTACCTCAAGACCCTTAAAAATCTACCTCAAGACCACTAAAAATCTACCTCAAGACCCGTAACTATCTACATCATGACCCCTAACCGTCTACCTCAAGACCCTTAACCATCTACCTCAAGACCCTTAACCATCTACCTCAAGACCCTTAACCATCTACCTCAAGACCCTTAAAAATCTACCTCAAGACAACTAAACATCAACCTCAAGACCCCTAACTATCTACCTCAAGACAACTAAACAGCTACCTCAAGACCCCTAACTATCTACCTCAAGACCCTTAAACATCTACCTCAAGACCCCTAACCATCTACCTCAAGACCCCTAACTATCTACCTCAAGACCCCTAAAAATCTACCTCAAGACCACTAAACATCTACCTCAAGACAACTAACCATCTACCTCAAGACCCTTAACCATCTACCTCAAGACCCTTAACCATCTACCTCAAGACCCTTAACCATCTACCTCAATACCCTTAAACATCTACCTCAAGACCCCTAAACATCTACCTCAAGACCCTTAACTATCTACCCCATGACCCCTAACCGTCTACCTCAAGACCCTTAACCATCTACCTCAAGACCCCTAAACATCTACCTCAAGACCACTAAAGATCTACCTCAAGACCCTTAACCATATACCTCAAGACAACGAAACATCTACCTCAAGACCCTTAACCATATACCTCAAGACAACGAAACATCTACCTCAAGACAACTAAACATCTACCTCAAGACCCCTAACCATCTACCTCAAGACCCCTAAAAATCTACCTCAAGACCACTAAACATCTACCTCAAGACCCTTAACTATCTACCTCAAGACCCCTAACCATCTACCTCAAGACCCGTAACTATCTACCTCATGACCCCTAACCGTCTACCTCAAGACCCTTAACCATCTACCTCAAGACCCCTAAACATCTACCTCAAGACCACTAAATATCTACCTCAAGACCCTTAACCATATACCTCAAGACAACTAAACATCTACCTCAAGACAACTAAACATCTACCTCAAGACCCCTAACCATCTACCTCAAGACCCTTAACTATCTACCTCATGACCCCTAACCGTCTACCTCAAGACCCTTAACCATATACCTCAAGACAACTAAACATCTACCTCAAGACAACTAAACATCTACCTCAAGACCCCTAACTATCTACCTCAAGACCCCTAAAAATCTACCTCAAGACCACTAAACATCTACCTCAAGACCCTTAACTATCTACCTCATGACCCCTAACCGTCTACCTCAAGACCCTTAACCATCTTCCTCAAGACCCCTAAACATCTACCTCAAGACCCCTAACCATCTACCTCAAGACCCCTAAACATCTACCTCAAGACCCCTAACCATCTACCTCAAGACCCTTAACCATCTATCTCAAGACCCCTAACTATCTACCTCAAGACCCCTAAACATCTACCTCAAGACCCCTAACCATCTACCTCAAGACCCCTAAACATCTACCTCAAGACAACTAAACATCTACCTCAAGACCCCTAAACATCTACCTCAAGACCCCTAACCATCTACCTCAAGACCACTAACCATCTACCTCAAGACCCCTAACCATCTGTGTCTGTGTGGGTGTGTGTGTGTGTCTGTGTGTGTCTGTGTGTGTGTGTCTGTCTGTGTGTGTGTGTGTGTATCTGTGTGCGTGTGTGTGTGTATTTTTGTGTGAGAGAGATTGAATGACAGAGAGAGCGAGAGCGAGACAGACAGACAGACAGAGACAGACAGACAGAGAAGGACAAACCACGTGTTCACCTTAATTGACAAACAAAAACAAAGGCAAAGTCTTCTCATGCTTTGTTGATTTCAGAAAAGCTTTTAACTCAGTTTGGCATGAGAATTTGCAATACAAATTGATGGGAAGGGGGAAAATCACAAGTTTGTGGTTAAAATTGGCACGCTCTTTAACATATATATCAACGAATTGCAGAGGACACCAGAACAGTCTGCAGCACCCGGCCTCAAACCTACAGGAATCTGAAGTCAAATGTCTACTGTTTGCTGATGATCTGGTGCTTCTGTCCTCAACCAAGGAGGCCCTACAGCAGCACCTAGATCTTCTGCACAGATTCTGTCAGACCTCTGCCCTGACAGACCTGGGCCCTGACAGTAAATCTCAGTAAGACAAAGATAGAGGTTGCAAAATAGGTCCAGTTGCCAGGACCACAAATACAATTGACTATACAATTGACTAGACACCGTTGCCCCTAGAGCACACAAAAAACTATACATACCTTGGCCTAAACATCAGCGCTTACAGGTAACTTCCACAAAGCTGTGAACGATCTGAGAGACAAGGCAAGAAGGGTCTTCTAGGCAATCAAAAGGAACATAACATTCAACATACCAATTAGGATCTGGCTAAAAATACTTGAACCAGCTATAGAACCCATTGCTCTTTATAGTTGTGAGGTCTGGGGTCCGCTCAGGAACCAAGAATTCACAAAATGGGACAAACACCAAATTGAGACTGAGAATTCTATAAAAATATCCTCTGTGTGCAACGTAAAACACCAAATAATGCATGCAGAGCAGAATTAGGCCGAAACCCGCTAATTATCCAAATCTAGAAAAGAGCTGTTAAATTCTACAACCACCTAAAAGGAAGCGATTCCCAAACCTTCCATAACAAAGCCATCACCTACAGAGAGATGAACCTGGAGAAGAGTCCACTAACCATGCTGGTCCTGGGGCTCTGTTCACAAACACAAACAGAGCCCCAGGACAGCAACACAATTAGACCCAACCAAATCATGAGAAAACAAAAAGATAATTACTTAACACATTGGAAAGAATTAACAAAAAATACTAGAAGGCTATTTGGCCTTGTCAGGGGTTCACCTAGGGGTCATGATAGGGGCTAAATGTTTGATGAATTATAATAATTGATCATGCTTAAGTTGTATTAATAGAAGGGAGTGGTTATAAGACCCCTCCTTCCTTACATTTATAGGGTCCTAGACTACAGATTAACAATATATATATATTCATTACAGAGGTTTAATATTTTTCCATAGTTGTTTTCTAGTCTCTCTAATATAGAAACAGTCTGAGAAATATGTGACTGAGACAGAACTCTCCAGGGAGTGTAAGAGATAAGAGACTAGTCAGACACTATAAATCAAATTGGGGAGTGGACATTTACTTTTAGATAACACAGAAACTCTATGTTTGTGTAGCTGTAGATGCATGGGCTTGGTCTCATGAGTAGAAGGTAATGATGTAGGCGGTGACATCACTAAGGCTGGACTTCGGGTTTAATAAAATAACTTGGACCCTTGACTATTTTGCAGAACTTACTCGGAAACATGCGTGTTATGTTCCTGTTGTCAACTTCTGTCTGCAATTGCATTAATAAATGAATGATTGGTTTACTTAAAGATATTGTCAGAATGCTAATTTCACCAATGAGCCAATGATTGGCAAGGAACAAGGAAACGAACCCCAACAGCCCTAAACAGACAGTATACAGTGGCAGAATACCTGACTACTGTGACTGACCCCAACTTAAGGAAAGCTTTGACTATGTACAGACTC
>NC_056442.1:53279859-53307359 GCF_018296145.1 Oncorhynchus tshawytscha | reverse complement strand
ACTCCCCCTCTGTCTCCTGCCCCCTCTCCCTCTGTCTCCTGCCCCCTCTCCAACTCTGTCTCCTGCCACCTCTCCCCCTCTGTCTCCTGCCCCCACTCTCCCTCTGTCTCCTGCCCCCACTCTCCCTCTGTCTCCTGCCCCCACTCCCTCTGTCTCCTGTATCCTCTCTGCCTCCCGCCCCTGTCCCCTCTCCCCCTCTGTCTCCTGTACCCTCTCCCTCTCTGTATCCTGCCCCCACTCCCCCTCTGCCTCCTGCCCCCACTCCCCCTCTGTCTCCTGCCCCCACTCCCCCTCTGTCTCCTGCCCCCACTCCCTCTGTCTCCTGCCCCCTCTCCCCCTCTGCCTCCCGCCCCTGTACCCTCTCCCTCTCTGTCTCCTGCCCCTCTCTCCCTCTCCCTCTGTCTCCTGTACCCTCTCTCCCTCTGTCTCCTGTACCCTCCCCTCTGTCTCCTGCCCCCACTCCACCTCTGTATCCTGCCCCCTCTCCCTCTCTGTCTCCTGCCCCAACTCCCCCTTTGTCTCCTGCCCCCTCTCCCCCTCTGCCTCCCGCCCCTCTCTTCCTCTGTCTCCCCCCCCACTCCCCCTCTGTCTCCTGTCCCCTCTCTCCTCTGTCTCCTGTCCCCTCTATAACTCTGTCTCCTGCCCCCTCTCCCTCTCTGTCTCCTGCCCCTCCCCCTCTGTCTCCTGCCCCCTCTCCAACTCTGTCTCCTGCCCCCACTCCCCCTCTGTCTCCTGCCCCCACTCCCCTCTGTCTCCTGCCCCCTCTCCCTCTCTGCCTCCCCCCCTCTCCCCTCTCTCCCTCTGTCTCCTGCCCACTCCCCTCTGTCTCCTGCCTCCTCTCCAACTCTGTCTCCTGCCCCCTCTCCAACTCTGTCTCCTGCCCCCACTCCCCCTCTGTCTCCTGCCCCCACTCTCCCTCTGTCTCCTGCCCCACTCCCTCTGTCTCCTGTATCCTCTCTGCCTCCCGCCCCTGTCCCCTCTCCCCCTCTGTCTCCTGTACCCTCTCCCTCTCTGTATCCTGCCCCCACTCCCCTCTGCCTCCTGCCCCCACTCCCCTCTGTCTCCTGCCCCCACTCCCCTCTGTCTCCTGCCCCCACTCCCTCTGTCTCCTGCCCCCTCTCCCCTCTGCCTCCCGCCCTGTACCCTCTCCCTCTCTGTCTCCTGCCCCCTCTCTCCCTCTCCCTCTGTCTCCTGTACCCTCTCTCCCTCTGTCTCCTGTACCCTCTCTCCCTCTGTCTCCTGCCCCCACTCCACCTCTGTATCCTGCCCCCTCTCCCTCTCTGTCTCCTGCCCCAACTCCCCTTTGTCTCCTGCCCCTCTCCCCCTCTGCCTCCCGCCCCCTCTCTTCCTCTGTCTCCTGCCCCCACTCCCCCTCTGTCTCCTGTCCCCTCTCTCCCTCTGTCTCCTGTCCCCTCTATAACTCTGTCTCCTGCCCCCTCTCCCTCTCTGTCTCCTGCCCCCACTCCCCTCTGTCTCCTGCCCCCTCTCCAACTCTGTCTCCTGCCCCCCACTCCCCCTCTGTCTCCTGCCCCCACTCCCCTCTGTCTCCTGCCCCCTCTCCCTCTGCCTCCCGCCCCTCTCCCTCTCTCCCTCTGTCTCCTGCCCACTCCCCCTCTGTCTCCTGCCTCCTCTCCAACTCTGTCTCCTGCCCCCTCTCCAACTCTGTCTCCTGCCCCCACTCCCCTCTGTCTCCTGCCCCCACTCCCCTCTGTCTCCTGCCCCTCTCCCTCTGCCTCCCCGCCCCTGTCCCCTCTCTCCCTGTCTCCTGCCCACTCCCCCTCTGTCTCCTGCCTCCTCTCCAACTCTGTCTCCTGCCCCCTCCAACTCTGTCTCCTGCCCCCTCCCCCTCTGCCTCCTGCCCCTGTCCCCTCTCCCCCTCTGCCTCCGCCCCTGTCCCTCTCCCCTCTGACTCCTGCCCCCTCTCCAACTCTGTCTCCTGCCCCCTCTCCAACTCTGTCTCCTGCCCCCACTCCCCTCTGTCTCCTGCCCCCTCTTCCCTCTGTCTCCTGCCCCCTCCCCTCTGTCTCCTGCCCCCACTCCCTCTGTCTCCTGCCCCCACTCCTCTGTCTCCTGCCCCCACTCCTCTGTCTCCTGCCCCCTCCCTCTGTCTCCTGCCCTCTCCCCCTCTGCCTCCCGCCCCTGTCCCCTCTCCCTCTGTCTCCTGCCCCCACTCCCCTCTGTCTCCTGTACCCTCTCCTCTCTGTCTCCTGCCCCTCTCTCCTCTGTCTCCTGTACCCTCTCTGCCTCCCACACCTGTCCCCTCTCTCCCTCTGTCTCCTGCCCCCACTCCCCTCTGTCTCCTGCCCCCACTCCCCTCTGTCTCCTGCCCCCACTCCTCTGTCTCCTGCCCCCTCTCCCCTCTGCCTCCCGCCCCTGTACCCTCTCCCTCTCTGTCTCCTGCCCCCTCTCTCCCTCTGTCTCCTGTACCCTCTCTCCAACTCTGTCTCCTGCCCCCACTCCCCTCTGTCTCCTGCCCCCTCTTCCCCTCTGTCTCCTGCCCCCACTCCCTCTGTCTCCTGCCCCTCTCTCCCTCTGTCTCCCGCCCCCTCTCTTCCTCTGTCTCCTGCCCCCACTCCCCCTCTGTCTCCTGTCCCCTCTCCTCTGTCTCCTGTCCCTCTATAACTCTGTCTCCCCCCCTCTCCTCTCTGTCTCCTGCCCCCACTCCCCTCTGTCTCCTGCCCCCTCTCCAACTCTGTCTCCTGCCCCCACTCCCCTCTGTCTCCTGCCCCCACTCCCCCTCTGTCTCCTGCCCCCTCTCCCTCTCTGCCTCCCACCCCTGTCCCCTCTCCCCTCTGTCTCCTGCCCCCCCCCTCTGTCTCCCCTCCTGTCTCCTGCCCCTCTCCCAACTCTGTCTCCTGCCCCCTCTCCAACTCTGTCTCCTGCCCCCACTCCCCTCTGTCTCCTGCCCCCACTCCCCTCTGTCTCCTGCCCCCTCTCCCTCTCTGCCTCCCGCCCCTGTCCCCTCCTCTGTCTCCTGCCCACTCTGTCTCCTGCCTCCTCTCCAACTCTGTCTCCTGCCCCCCTCTCTGTCTCCTCCCCTGTCTCCTGCCCCCAATCCCCCTCTGTCTCCTGCCCCTCCTCTGTCTCCTGTACTCTGCCTCCCACACCTGTCCCCTCTTCCTCTGTCTCCTGCCCCCACTCCCCTCTGTCTCTGTCCCCTCTCCCTCTGTCTCCTGTCCCTCTATAACTCTGTCTCCTGCCCCCTCCCCTCTCTGTCTCCTGCCCCCACTCCCCCTCTGTCTCCTGCCCCTCTCCAACTCTGTCTCCTGCCCCCACTCCCCCTCTGTCTCCTGCCCCCACTCCCCTCTGTCTCCTGCCCCCTCTCTCCCTCTGCCTCCCGCCCCTCCCTCTCTCCCTCTGTCTCCTGCCCACTCCCCCTCTGTCTCCTGCCTCCTCTCCAACTCTGTCTCCTGCCCCCTCTCCAACTCTGTCTCCTGCCCCCACTCCCCCTCTGTCTCCTGCCCCCACTCCCTCTGTCTCCTGCCCCCACTCTCCTGTATCCTCTCTGCCTCCCCGCCCCTGTCCCCTCTCCCCCTCTGTCTCCTGTACCCTCTCCCTCTCTGTATCCTGCCCCCACTCCCCTCTGTCTCCTGCCCCCACTCCCCCTCTGTCTCCTGCCCCCACTCCCCCTCTGTCTCCTGCCCCCACTCCTCTGTCTCCTGCCCCCTCTCCCCCTCTGCCTCCCGCCCCTGTACCCTCTCCCTCTCTGTCTCCCCCCTCTCTCCCTCTCCCTCTGTCTCCTGTACCCTCTCTCCCTCTGTCTCCTGTACCCTCTCCCTCTGTCTCCTGCCCCCACTCCACCTCTGTATCCTGCCCCCTCTCCTCTGTCTCCTGCCCCAACTCCCCTTTGTCTCCTGCCCCTCTCCCCTCTGCCTCCCGCCCCTCTCTTCCTCTGTCTCCTGCCCCCACTCCCCCTCTGTCTCCTGTCCCCTCTCTCCTCTGTCTCCTGTCCCTCTATAACTCTGTCTCCTGCCCCCTCTCCCCTCTCTGTCTCCTGCCCCCCCTCCCCCTCTGTCTCCTGCCCCCTCCAACTCTGTCTCCTGCCCCCACTCCCCCTCTGTCTCCTGCCCCCACTCCCCTCTGTCTCCTGCCCCCTCCCTCTCTGCCTCCCCCCCTGCTCCCTCTCTCCCTCTGTCTCCTGCCCACTCCCCCTCTGTCTCCTGCCTCCTCTCCAACTCTGTCTCCTGCCCCCTCTCCAACTCTGTCTCCTGCCCCCACTCCCCTCTGTCTCCTGCCCCCACTCCCCTCTGTCTCCTTCCCCTCTCCCTCTCTGCCTCCCGCCCTGTCCCCTCTCTCCCTCTGTCTCCTGCCCACTCCCCCTCTGTCTCCTGCCTCCTCTCCAACTCTGTCTCCTGCCCCTCTCAACTCTGTCTCCTGCCCCCTCCCCCTCTGCCTCCTGCCCCTGTCCCCTCTCCCCCTCTGCCTCCCGCCCCTGTCCCCTCTCTCCCTCTGACTCCTGCCCCCTCTCCAACTCTGTCTCCTGCCCCTCTGTCTCCTGCCCCCACCTCTGTCTCCTGCCCCTCTTCCCCTCTGTCTCCTGCCCCCTCTCCCCTCTGTCTCCTGCCCCCACTCCCTCTGTCTCCTGCCCCCACTCCCTCTGTCTCCTGCCCCCACTCCTCTGTCTCCTGCCCCCACTCTCTGTCTCCTGCCCCCTCTCCCCTCTGCCTCCCCCCTGTCCCTCTCTCCTCTGTCTCCTGCCCCCACTCCCCTCTGTCTCCTGTACCCTCTCCTCTCTGTCTCCTGCCCCCTCTCTCCCTCTGTCTCCTGTACCCTCTCTGCCTCCCACACCTGTCCCTCTCTCCCTCTGTCTCCTGCCCCCACTCCCCCTCTGTCTCCTGCCCCCCTCCCCTCTGTCTCCTGCCCCCACTCCCTCTGTCTCCTGCCCCCTCTCCCCCTGTCTCCCGCCCCTGTCCCCCTCTCTGTCTCCTGCCCCCTCTCCCTCTGTCCTGTCCCTCTCTCCAACTCTGTCTCCTGCCCCCACTCCCCTCTGTCTCCTGCCCCTCTTCCTCTGTCTCCTGCCCCCACTCCCTCTGTCTCCTGCCCCTCTCTCCCTCTGTCTCCCTCTCTCTTCCTCTGTCTCCTGCCCCCTCCCCTCTGTCTCCTGTCCCTCTCTCCCTCTGTCTCCTGTCCCCTCTATAACTCTGTCTCCTCCCCCTCTCCCTCCTGTCTCCTGCCCCCACTGGTGGTCTGTCTCCTGCCCCCTCTCCAACTCTGTCTCCTGCCCCCACTCCCCCTCTGTCTCCTGCCCCCACTCCCCCTCTGTCTCCTGCCCCCTCTCCTCTCTGCCTCCCACCCCTGTCCCCTCTCTCCTCTGTCTCCTGCCCACTCCCCCTCTGTCTCCTGCCTCCTCTCCAACTCTGTCTCCTGCTCTCCAACTCTGTCTCCTGCCCCCTCTCCAACTCTGTCTCCTGCCCCCACTCCCCCTCTGTCTCCTGCCCCCACTCCCCTCTGTCTCCTGCCCCCTCTCTCCCCTCCCGCCCCTGTCCCTCTCTCCCCTGTCTCCTGCCCACTCCCCTCTGTCTCCTGCCTCCTCTCCAACTCTGTCTCCTGCCCCTCTCCAACTCCTCCTGCCCCTCTCCAACTCTGTCTCCTGCCCCCAATCCCCCTCTGTCTCCTGCCCCCTCTCCTCTGTCTCCTGTACCCTCTCTGCCTCCCCACACCTGTCCCTCTCTCCCTCTGTCTCCTGCCCCCACTCCCCCTCTGTCTCCTGTACCCTCTCCCTCTCTGTCTCCTCCCCCTGTCTCCTGTACCCTCTCTGCCTCCCGCCCTGTCCCTGTCTCCTGTACCTCTCCCCTGTCTCCTGCCCCCACTCCCCTCTCTCCTGCCCCCTCTCCAACTCTGTCTGCCCCCTCTCCAACTCTGTCTCCTGCCCCCAATCCCCTCTGTCTCCTGCCCCCTCTCCCCTCTGTCTCCAGCCCCCTCCCCCTCTGCCTCCCTGCCCCTGTCCCCTCCCCCTCTGTCCCCACCCTGTCCCCTCTCCCTCTGACTCTGCCCCTCTCCAACTGTCCCCCCCCACTCCCCTCTGTCTCCTGCCCCCACTCTGTCTCCTGCCCCCACTCCCCCCTCTGTCTCCTGCCCCCACTCCTCTGTCTCCTGCCCCCTCCCCTCTGTCTCCTGCCCCCTCCCCTCTGCCTCCCGCCCCTGTCCCCTCTCCCTCTGTCTCCTGCCCCCACTCCCCCTCTGTCTCCTGTACCCCCTGCCCCTCTCCCCCTCTGTCTCCTGCCTCCCCCCCTCTCTCCCTGTCTCCTGCCCCCACTCCCCTCTGTCTCCTGTACCCTCTCCCCTCTGTCTCCTGCCCCCTCTCCCTCTGTCTCCTGTACTCTGTGCCTCCCGCCCCTGTCCCCTCTCCCCTCTGTCTCCTGCCTCCCTCTCTGTCTCCTGCCCCCACCTCCCATCCTTCTCCTGTCTCCTGTCTCCTGCCCTCACTCCCCTCTGTCTCCTGCCCCCTCTCCTCTGCTCCTGCCCCCTCTCCTCTGCCTCCCGCCCCTGTCCCTCTCTCCTCTGTCTCCTGCCCCCACCCCCTCTGTATCCTGCCCCCTCCCTGTATCCTACCCCTCTCAACTCTGTCTCCTGCCCCCACTCCCCTCTGTCTCCTCTCCAACTCTGTCTCCTGCCCCCACTCTCCCTCTGTCTCTGTCCCCTCTCTGTCTCCTGCCCCCTCTCCCCTCTGTCTCCTGCCCCCTCTCCAACTGTCTCCCCCCCACTCTCCCTCTGTCCCTCCCTCTGTCTCCTGCCCCCACTCCCCCTCTGTCTCCCCCCCTCTGCTCCCCCCCCTCTGCCTCCCGCCCCTGTCCCTCTCTCCTCTGTCTCCTGCCCCCTCTCCAACTCTGTCTCCTGCCCCCTCTCCAACTCTGTCTCTGCCTCCCCTCTGTCTCCTGCCCCCCCCCTCTGTCTCCTGCCCCCACTCCCTCTGCCTCCCGCCCCTGTCCCTCTCCTCTGCCCTCTCTCCCTTTGTCTCCTGTACCCCTCTCCCTCTGTCTCCTGTCTCTCTCCCTCTGTCTCCTGCCCCCTCCCAACTCTGTCTCTCCCCCTCTCCAACTCTGTCTCCTACCCCCACTCCCCCTCTGTCTCCTGCCCCCACTCCCTCTGTCTCCTGCCCCCTCTCCCCTCTGTCTCCTGCCCCTCCCTCTGTCTCCTCCCTCCCCTCTGTCTCCTGCCCCCTTCCCCTCTGCCCCCCCCACTCCCCTCTGTCTCCTGCCCCTCTCTCCCTCTGTCTCCCTGCCCCTCCCCCTCTGCCTCCCGCCCCTTCCCCTCTGCCTCCCACCCCTGTCCCCTCTCCCTCTGTCTCCTGCCCCCTCTCCAACTCTGTCTCTGCCCCCTCCCCCTGCCTCCCCCTCCCCTCTCCTCTCCTGTCCCCTCTCCCCCTCTGTCTCCTGCCCCCTCCAACTGTCTCCTGCCACCACTCCCCTCTGTCTCCTGCCACCTCTCCCTCTCTGTCTCCTGCCCCCTCTCCCTCTGTCTCCTGCCCCTCTCCAACTCTGTCTCCTGCCCCCTCTCCAACTCTGTCTCCTGTCCCCCTCCTGCCCCCTCCCTCTCCTCTGTCTCCTGTCCCCTCCCCTCTGTCTCCTGCCCCCACTGTCTCCTGCCCCCCCCCTCTGCCTCCCCCCCTGTCCCTCTCTCCCCTCTGTCTCCCCTCCTGCCCCCACTCCCCCTCCTCCTGCTCCCCCTCTGTCTCCTGCCCCCTCCCTCTGTCTCCTGCCCCCACTCCTTCTGTCTCCTCTGTCTCCTGCCCTCCCCTCTGTCTCCTGCCCCCTCTCCTCTGCCCCCCCTCTCTTCTGTCTCCTGCCCCCACTCACCTCTGTCTCCTGCCCCCTCTCCCCTCTCCCCTCTGTCTCCTGCCCCTCTCCCCCTGTCTCCTGCCCCCTCTCCCCCTGTCTCCTGCCCCCTCCCCCTGTCTCCTGCCCCCTCTCTCCTCCTGTCACCTGCCCCCTCTCCCCTGTCTCCTGCCCCACTCCCCCTCTGACTCCTGCCCCCTCTCCACCCTGTCTCCTGCCACCTCTCTCCTCTGTCTCCTGCCCCCCTCTCTCCCCCTGTCTCCTGCCCCCTCTCCCTCTGCCTCCTGCCCCCTCTCCCCCTCTGCCTCCCGCCCCTGTCCCTCTGTCTCCTGCCCCCACTCCCCCTCTGTATCCTGCCCCCACTCCCCCTCTGTATCCTACCCCCTCTCCCACTCTGTCTCCTGCCCCCACTCCCTCTGTCTCCTGTCCCTCTCCAACTCTGTCTCCTGCCCCCACTCTCCCTCTGTCTCCTGTCCCTCTCCTCTCTGTCTCCTGCCCCCTCCCCTCTGTCTCCTGCCCCCTCCAACTCTGTCTCCTGCCCCCACTCTCCCTCTGTCTCCTGCCCCCACTCCCCTCTGTCTCCTGCCCCCACTCCCCTCTGTCTCCTGCCCCCTCTCCCCCTCTGCCTCCCGCCCCCTCTCCCCTCTGCCTCCCGCCCTGTCCCCTTTCTCCTCTGTCTCCTGCCCCCTCTCCAACTCTGTCTCCTGCCCCCTCTCCAACTCTGTCTCCTGCCCCCACTCCCCTCTGTCTCCTGCCACCACTCCCCTCTGTCTCCTGCCCCCACTCCCCCTCTGCCTCCCGCCCCTGTACCCTCTCCTCTCTGTCTCCTGCCCCCTCTCTCCCTTTGTCTCCTGTACCCTCTCTCCCTCTGTCTCCTGTACCCTCTCTCCCTCTGTCTCCCGCCTCTCCCCTCTGCCTCCCGCCCCTGTCCCCTCTCTCCTCTGTCTCCTGCCCCCTCTCCAACTATGTCTCCTGCCACCACTCCCCCTCTGTCTCCTGCCACCTCTCCCTCTCTGTCTCCTGCCCCCTCTCTCCCTCTGTCTCCTGCCCCCTCTCCAACTCTGTCTCCTGCCCCCTCTCCAACTCTGTCTCCTGCCCCCACTCCCCCTCTGCCTCCCCCCTGTCCCCTCTCTCCCTCTGTCTCCTGTCCCCACTCCCCTCTGTCTCCTGCCCCCACTCCCCCTCTGTCTCCTGCCCCCACTCCCCCTCTGCCTCCCGCCCCTGTCCCCTCTCTCCTCTGTCTCTGTCTCCTGCCCCCCCTCCCCTCTGTCTCCTGCCCCCTCCCCTCTGTCTCCTGCCCCCTCTCCCTCTGTCTCCTGCCCCCACTCCTTCTGTCTCCTGCCCCCACTCCCCCCTCTGTCTCCTGCCCCCCCCCCTCTGTCTCCTGCCCCTCTCTCCTCTGTCTCCTGCCCCCACTCCTTCTGTCTCCTGCCCCCACTCACCCTCTGTCTCCTGCCCCCTCTCCCCTCTCCCCCCTCTGTCTCCTGCCCCCTCCCCCCTGTCTCCTGCCCCCACTCCCCCTCTGTCTCCTGCCCCTCCCCCCCTGTCTCCTGCCCCCTCTCTCCCTCTGTCACCTGCCCCCTCTCCCCCTGTCTCCTGCCCCCACTCCCCCTCTGACTCCTGCCCCCTCTCCACCCTGTCTCCTGCCACCTCTCTCCCTCTGTCTCCTGCCCCCTCTCTCCCCTGTCTCCTGCCCCCTCTCCCCCTCTGCCTCCTGCCCCCTCTCCCCCTCTGCCTCCCCGCCCCTGTCCCCTCTCTCCCTCTGTCTCCTGCCCCCACTCCCCCTCTGTATCCTGCCCCCACTCCCCCTCTGTATCCTACCCCTCTCCAACTCTGTCTCCTGCCCCCACTCTCCCTCTGTCTCCTGTCCCCTCTCCAACTCTGTCTCCTGCCCCCACTCTCCCTCTGTCTCCTGTCCCCTCTCCCTCTCTGTCTCCTGCCCCCACTCCCCCTCTGTCTCCTGCCCCTCTCCAACTCTGTCTCCTGCCCCCACTCTCCCTCTGTCTCCTGCCCCCACTCCCCCTCTGTCTCCTGCCCCCACTCCCCCTCTGTCTCCTGCCCCCTCTCCCCCTCTGCCTCCCGCCCCTCTCCCCCTCTGCCTCCCGCCCTGTCCCCTCTCTCCCTCTGTCTCCTGCCCCCTCTCCAACTCTGTCTCCTGCCCCCTCTCCAACTCTGTCTCCTGCCCCCACTCCCCCTCTGTCTCCTGCCACCACTCCCCCTCTGTCTCCTGCCCCCACTCCCCCTCTGCCTCCCGCCCCTGTACCCTCTCCCTCTCTGTCTCCTGCCCCCTCTCTCCCTTTGTCTCCTGTACCCTCTCTCCCTCTGTCTCCTGTACCCTCTCTCCCTCTGTCTCCCGCCCCCTCTCCCCCTGCCTCCCGCCCTGTCCCCTCTCTCCCTCTGTCTCCTGCCCCCTCTCCAACTCTGTCTCCTGCCCCTCTCCAACTCTGTCTCCTGCCCCCACTCCCCCTCTGTCTCCTGCCACCACTCCCCCTCTGTCTCCTGCCCCCACTCCCCCTCTGCCTCCCGCCCCTGTACCCTCTCCCTCTCTGTCTCCTGCCCCCTCTCTCCCTTTGTCTCCTGTACCCTCTCTCCTCTGTCTCCTGTACCCTCTCTCCCTCTGTCTCCTGCCCCCTCTCCAACTCTGTCTCCTGCCCCCTCTCCAACTCTGTCTCCTACCCCCACTCCCCCTCTGTCTCCTGCCCCCACTCCCCTCTGTCTCCTGCCCCCTCTCCCCCTCTGCCTCCCGCCCCTGTCCCCTCTCTCCCTCTGTCTCCTGCCCCCTCTTCCCCTCTGTCTCCTGCCCCCACTCCCCCTCTGTATCCTACCCCCTCTCCCCCTCTGTCTCCTGCCCCCTCTCCCCCTCTGCCTCCCGCCCCCTCTCCCCTCTGCCTCCCGCCCCTGTCCCCTCTCTCCCTCTGTCTCCTGCCCCCTCTCCAACTCTGTCTCCTGCCCCCTCTCCCTCTCTGCCTCCCGCCCCCTCTCCCCCTCTGCCTCCCGCCCTGTCCCCTCTCTCCCTCTGTCTCCTGCCCCCTCTCCAACTCTGTCTCCTGCCCCCTCTCCCCTCTGCCTCCCGCCCCCTCTCCCCCTCTGCCTCCCGCCCCTGTCCCCTCTCCCCTCTGTCTCCTGCCCCCTCTCCAACTATGTCTCCTGCCACCACTCCCCCTCTGTCTCCTGCCACCTCTCCCTCTCTGTCTCCTGCCCCCTCTCTCCCTCTGTCTCCTGCCCCCTCTCCAACTCTGTCTCCTGCCCCCTCTCCAACTCTGTCTCCTGCCCCCACTCCCCCTCTGCCTCCCGCCCCTGTCCCCTCTCTCCCTCTGTCTCCTGTCCCCACTCCCCCTCTGTCTCCTGCCCCCACTCCCCCTCTGTCTCCTGCCCCCACTCCCCCTCTGCCTCCCGCCCCTGTCCCCTCTCTCCTCTGTCTCTGTCTCCTGCCCCCACTCCCCCTCTGTCTCCTGCCCCCTCCCCTCTGTCTCCTGCCCCCTCTCCCTCTGTCTCCTGCCCCCACTCCTTCTGTCTCCTGCCCCCACTCCCCCTCTGTCTCCTGCCCCTCCCCCTCTGTCTCCTGCCCCTCTCTCCCTCTGTCTCCTGCCCCCACTCCTTCTGTCTCCTGCCCCCACTCACCCTCTGTCTCCTGCCCCCTCTCCCCCTCTCCCCCTCTGTCTCCTGCCCCCTCTCCCCCTGTCTCCTGCCCCCACTCCCCCTCTGTCTCCTGCCCCCTCTCCCCCTGTCTCCTGCCCCCTCTCTCCCTCTGTCACCTGCCCCCTCTCCCCCTGTCTCCTGCCCCCACTCCCCCTCTGTCTCCTGCCCCCTCTCCACCCTGTCTCCTGCCACCTCTCTCCCTCTGTCTCCTGCCCCCTCTCTCCCCCTGTCTCCTGCCCCCTCTCTCCCTCTGTCTCCTGCCCCCTCTCCACCCTGTCTCCTGCCCCCTCTCTCCCTCTGTCTCCTGCCCCCTCTCCTCCCTCTGCCTCCCGCCCCTCTCCCCTCTGCCTCCCGCCCCTGTCCCCTCCTCTCTGTCTCCTGCCCCCTCTCCAACTCTGTCTCCTGCCCCCTCTCCCCTCTCTGCCTCCCGCCCCTCTCCCCCTCTGCCTCCCGCCCCTGTCCCCTCTCTCCCTCTGTCTCCTGTCCCCTCTCAACTCTGTCTCCTGCCCCCTCTCCAACTCTGTCTCCTGCCCCCTCTCCCCCTCTGCCTCCCGCCCCCTCTCCCCTCTGCCTCCCGCCCCTGTCCCCTCTCCCCCTCTGTCTCCTGCCCCCTCTCCAACTATGTCTCCTGCCACCACTCCCCCTCTGTCTCCTGCCACCTCTCCCTCTCTGTCTCCTGCCCCCTCTCTCCCTCTGTCTCCTGCCCCCTCTCCAACTCTGTCTCCTGCCCCCTCTCCAACTCTGTCTCCTGCCCCCACTCCCCTCTGCCTCCCGCCCCTGTCCCCTCTGTCTCTGTCTCCTGCCCCCACTCCCCCTCTGTCTCCTGCCCCCTCCCCCTCTGTCTCCTGCCCCCTCTCCCTCTGTCTCCTGCCCCCACTCCTTCTGTCTCCTGCCCCCACTCCCCCTCTGTCTCCTGCCCCCTCCCCTCTGTCTCCTGCCCCTCTCTCCCTCTGTCTCCTGCCCCCACTCCTTCTGTCTCCTGCCCCCACTCACCCTCTGTCTCCTGCCCCCTCTCCCCCTCTCCCCCTCTGTCTCCTGCCCCCTCTCCCCCTGTCTCCTGCCCCCACTCCCCCTCTGTCTCCTGCCCCCTCTCCCCCTGTCTCCTGCCCCCTCTCTCCCTCTGTCACCTGCCCCCTCTCCCCCTGTCTCCTGCCCCCACTCCCCCTCTGTCTCCTGCCCCCTCTCCACCCTGTCTCCTGCCCCCTCTCTCCCTCTGTCTCCTGCCCCCTCTCTCCCCCTGTCTCCTGCCCCCTCTCTCCCTCTGTCTCCTATTCCCTCTCCCCCGGATGTATCCTCAGCGTTCCCTTCCCCTCTGTACTGCATTCCCATAAAAAGCTTGCCTCACTTAGACTTTTCCTATCAGCAGGAAGTTGATTAGCAGAGTAATAAAACCTCAGTCAGACACATGTGTTTCTTATTGCAGAGGACCAGGAGACCAGAGGACCAGAGTACCAGAGTACCAGACGACTAGAGTGCAAGGGGACCAGAGTACTAGAGGACCAGAGGACCAGAGGACGAGGGTACTAAAGTACCAGAGTACCAGAGGACCAGAGTACCAGAGTACCAGAGTGCAAGGGGACCAGAGTACCAGAGGACCAGTGTACCAGAGTACCAGAGGACTAGAGTGTAAGGGGACCAGAGTACCAGAGTACCAGAGGACCAGAGTACCAGAGGACTAGAGTGTAAGGGGACCAGAGGACCAGAGTACCAAACGACTAGAGTGCAAGGGGACCAGAGTACTAGAGTACCAGAGGACCAGAGTACCAGAGGACTAGAGTGTGAGGGGACCAGAGGACCAGAGTACCAGAGTACCAGAGTACCAGAAGACCAGAGGACCAGAGTACAAGAGTGCAAGGGAACCAGAGTACCAGAGGACCAGAAGACCAGAGGACTAGAGGACCAGAGTACCAGACGACTAGAGTGCAAGGGGACCAGAGTACTAGAGTACCAGAGTACCAGAGGACCAGAGGACCAGAGGACCAGAGTGTAAGGGGACCAGAGGACCATGGTGAATGGCTGTAACTGCTGAGCCATGCTGGAAGAGGCCCAGAGTGTGTCCCATGTTGTTTATAGGGTCCACAGTGGTTGAGTTTTAAGAATGCTCAGATCTGTTCCAAATGTGGACTGGAACTGCTGGGTTCTTTACGAGCAGGTAAAACACAGAACCAACCAGACTGGGGCATCAACATGGTATCCAGAGAACGTTTCTTAGTGTTGTGTTGTTTGTCTGATGTACAGTTGAAGTCGGAAGTTTACAAACACCTTAGCCAAATACATTTAAACTCAGTTGTTTTTTTTTGCTTTTTACAATTCCTGACATTTAATCCTTGTAAAAATTCCTTGTCTTAGGTCAGTTAGGATCACCACTTTATTATAAGAATGTGAAATGTCAGAATAATAGTAGAGAGAATTATTTATTTCAGCTTTTATTTTTTTCATCATTCCCGGTGGGACAGAGGTTTACATACACTCAATTAGTATTTGGTAGCATTGCCTTTAAATTGTTCAACTTGGGTCAAAAGTTTCAGGTAGCCTTCCATAAGCTTCCCACAATAAGTTGGGTGAATTTTGGCCCATTCCTCCTGACAGAGCTGGTGTAACTGAGTCAGGTTTGTAGGCCTCCTTCCTGGCACTCGCTTTTCCAGTTCTTCCCTCACATTTTCTATGGGATTGAGGTCAGGGCTTTGTGATGGCCACTCCAATACTTTGACTTTGTTGTCCGTAAGCCATTTTGCCAAAACTTTGGAAGTATGTTTGGGGTCATTGTCCATTTGGAAGACCCATTTGCATCCAAGATCCAAGATGTCTTGAGAAGTTGCTTCAATATATTCACATAATTGTCCCTCCTCATGATGCCATCTATTTTGTGAAGTGCACCAGTCCCTCCTGCAGCAAAGCACCTCCACAACATGATGCTGCCACCCCCATGCTTCACGGTTGGGATGGTGTTCTTCGGCTTGCAGGCCCTCCCCCTTTTTCCCCCAAACATAACGATGGTCATTATGGCCAAACAGTTCTATTGTTGTTTCATCAGACCAGAGGACATTTCTCCAAAAGTGCGATCTTTGTCCCCATGTGCAGTTGCAAACCATAGTCTGGCTTTTTTATGGCAGTTTTGGAGCAGTGGCTTCTTCCTTGCTGACCGGCCTTTCAGGATATGTCGATATAGGACTCATTTTACTGTGGATATAGATACTTTTGTACCTGTTTCCTCCAGCATCTTCACAAAGGCCTTTGCTGTTCTTCTGGGGTTTATTTGCACTTTTCACACCAAAGTATGTGACGGGTTAACACCTTTAGCTAGCTCTCTCTAATTTATCTCTAAATTATTTATTTTTTTAAACAAATCTTTTATCTGATCTTCCCTGTTTTAGTTTTCCTCCACTTTACGGTTTGTTTTCTGTCTTTAAGTTTGCTGAGGGTTTCATTTTTCGTACCAGTTGTTGTTGCTAGTCAACAGTCAGTGGACACCCCCATGACACCCCCGTGGACACCCCCATCTTTCAGAACCCCTCCTAAAACCTCCACCTGTTTCGATTTGGTCGATGGTCAGTGACTTTTTGTTCGTTCTCCTTTCTGTTTGAACGAAATGTTTTGGTTTCTTGCTGGGGAACGTAACATGCCCAACGTTTAACAAACTTCATATGGATGTCATAGTCTCGATACAGTCAAAACACCATATTAAACAATGGCCCCGCCCCCTTTAAAAATAACGGTTCTTTCCCCTTTAAACAATGGCCCCGCCCCCTTTCAAAACAATGGTTCTTTCCCCTTTAAACAATGGCCCCGCCCCCTTTTAAAATAATGGTTCTTTCCCCTTTAAACAATGGCCCCGCCCCCTTTTAAAATAATGGTTCTTTCCCCTTTAAACAATGGCCCCGCCCCCTTTTAAAATAATGGTTCTTTCCCCTTTAAACAATGGCCCCGCCCCCTTTTTAAGGAAAGCAAAATGACAGCTGTATTTTCTTCTGTTGTCTAATTATTTCCTACTGACCACTTAGCATGTCTCGTAATGAGGGGGTATATGAGAGATGACATACACTACACATCTTGCTAATGACAGAGTGTCTGTGAGTGGACACGTTGCTTACACAAGTGGCCCTTTAAAGAGCTGTGGAAGTAAACAAAAGGGAGGAAATGTTGTTCTGAGCTTTTGTTGAACTTTGACCCCCTTTACGCCGGCACTCTGGCTCTCAGGCTCCGTAGTCAATGAGGTAATTTCTTCTATCAGGAGGGAATAGAGTGCGTGTACACGCGAACACACAAGCACTGTACCTTTCTGTGTGGAGTGGGCTGTTGGGTCATGGCCATGGAGAAGCTGTGAGCTCCTTTTAGCTGGGTCCCCTCCCACAGTCTCCCCAACCTCCGCACACTGTCATCCAGAGAGGAGAGAGGAGCGCTGTGCTGACTCTGTGAGGACAGGGAGAAAAGGAGATTTCATCCGATAGAGACATCACCTGTGTCTGTGTGTGTGTGAGTGAGTGTGTGTGTTTTGTTGTGTTATAGAGCACACACCTGTAGGTGAAGCAGCATGATGTTGATCCAGAGGTGTGGCTGGAGGCTGGTGAGGGTGAAACAGGACTTGGTATAGAGACAGTAACGCCCCTTCAGAGGGCACGGGAACGTCAGCTTCGCCACACTTCCCTGGCTCGAGTCTAAAACCCACAGAGGTGCATGCACACACACACACACACACACACACACACACACACACACACACACACACACACACACACACACACACACACACACACACACACACACACACACACACACACACACGCACACACACGCACGCCAGCAAACATAAATAAAATAGTAAGAATTCTATTGTGTGTTTTTGATCAGTTTCAGTCTTTTCTAAACCTTACTCACTCTACAACGTATCCAGTCATCTCCTTTCCTGCCCTCCCTGTCACTCTGACGATGGCGGGTTAAAGCCTGTAGAATTAAACTGTAGGTCTGTACCACCGTTACCCTTGACACACATGGCCTTACATTCCATTCCATTACTCAGCTCTGCCCAAAGCTCAGGGAGAAACTCAAACTCTTTATATACCCACTAAACTCTATGCAATGAGAGATTGTACATGTGTTTCAGTGGGTGTGTTTGCAGTTAGAGCTGTCTGCTTGGTGTGTGTGTGTGTGTGTGTGTGTGTGTGTGTGTGTGTGTGTGTGTGTGCTGTTGTATGTATGCTGTCTGATCCATGTGTGTGACTCCTGGCTGTCTCCTCCTTGGCCCTGGTGTTACAGAAGGTAACCGTAGGGACTATCACAACATCCCATCCTGTCACTATCTATCATCACCTCTACATTCACGACCCATTTCCCTGTGAGTGTGTGTGTGTGTGTGTGTGTGTGTGTGTGTGTGAAAGGCAGAAAGTGTGTGTCTGCTGTCTCTCTGTTTCTCTATGTAATGTTTATAGTGATGTAGTCAGATCAAAAAGACAGCAGGGATTCTCTACTGAACTGTCTGGGGTGGAGCTCAGAGAGTGCTTCTAACATATCAAAGACCTTCTGCTTCCACTCTGCTCTGGTGTCTTGGTTACCAACGATGTGATGTTAGAAGAATTAAAACTCCAAACTGGGAGAGACAGGGAGGGACAGGGAGGGACAGGGAGAGACAGGGAGAGACAGGGACTGTTAACCCAGGGAGAGACAGGGAGAGACAGGGAGGGACAGGGACTGTTAACCCAGGGAGAGACAGGGAGAGACAGTGACTGTTAACCCAGGGAGAGACAGGGAGAGACAGGGAGAGACAGGGACTGTTAACCCAGGGAGGGACAGGGAGAGACAGGGAGAGACAGGGACTGTTAACCCAGGGAGAGACAGGGAGAGACAGGGACTGTTAACCCAGGGAGAGACAGGGAGAGACAGCGACTGTTAACCCAGGGAGAGACAGGGAGGGACAGGGAGAGACAGGGACTGTTAACCCAGGGAGAGACAGGGAGAGACAGGGAGAGACAGGGAGAGACAGGGAGGGACAGGGACTGTTAACCCAGGGAGAGACAGGGAGAGACAGGGACTGTTAACCCAGGGAGAGACAGGGAGAGACAGCGACTGTTAACCCAGGGAGAGACAGGGGGACAGGGAGAGACAGGGACTGTTAACCCAGGGAGAGACAGGGAGAGACAGGGAGAGACAGGGAGAGACAGGGAGGGACAGGGACTATTAACCCAGGGAGAGACAGGGAGAGACAGGGACTGTTAACCCAGGGAGGGACAGGGAGAGACAGGGAGAGACAGGGACTGTTAACCCAGGGAGGGACAGGGAGAGACAGGGAGAGACAGGGACTCAGACAGGGACTGTTAACCCAGGGAGGGACAGGGAGAGACAGGGAGAGACAGGGACTGTTAACCCAGGGAGGGACAGGGAGAGACAGGGAGAGACAGGGACTGTTAACCCAGGGAGGGACAGGGAGAGACAGGGAGAGACAGGGACTGTTAACCCAGGGAGGGACAGGGAGAGACAGGGACTGTTAACCCAGGGAGAGACAACAACTGTTAATCCAGGGAGAGACAGGGACTGTTAACCCTGGGAGAGACAGGGACTGTTAACCCAGGGCTCTACAGGGAGAGACAGGGACTGTTAACCCAGGGAGAGACAGGGAGAGACAGGGAGAGACAGGGACTGTTAACCCAGGGAGAGACAGGGAGAGACAGGGACTGTTAACCCAGGGAGAGACAGGGAGAGACAGGGAGAGACAGGGACTGTTAACCCAGGGAGAGACAGGGAGAGACAGGGAGAGACAGGGACTGTTAACCCAGGGAGAGACAGGGAGAGACAGGGACTGTTAACCCAGGGAGTGACAGGGAGAGACAGGGAGAGACAGGGACTGTTAACCCAGGGAGAGACAGGGACTGTTAACCCAGAGAGAGACAGCGACTGTTAACCCAGGGAGAGACAACGACTGTTAATCCAGGGAGAGACAGGGACTGTTAACCCTGGGAAAGACAGGGACTGTTAACCCAGGGAGAGACAGGGAGAGACAGGGAGAGACAGGGACTGTTAACCCAGGGAGAGACAGGGAGAGACAGGGACTGTTAACCCAGGGAGGGACAGGGAGAGACAGGGAGAGACAGGGACTGTTAACCCTGGGAGAGACAGGGACTGTTAACCCAGGGAGAGACAGGGAGAGACAGGGAGAGACAGGGAGAGACAGGGACTGTTAACCCAGGGAGAGACAGGGAGAGACAGGGACTGTTAACCCAGGGAGGGACAGGGAGAGACAGGGAGAGACAGGGACTGTTAACCCAGGGAGAGACAGGGACTGTTAACCCAGAGAGAGACAGCGACTGTTAACCCAGGGAGAGACAACGACTGTTAATCCAGGGAGAGACAGGGACTGTTAACCCTGGGAGAGACAGGGACTGTTAACCCTGGGAGAGACAGGGACTGTTAACCCTGGGAGAGACAGGGACTGTTAACCCTGGGAGAGACAGGGACTGTTAACCCAGGGCTCTACAGGGAGAGACAAGGACTGTTAACCCAGGGAGAGACAGGGAGAGACAGGGACTGTTAACCCAGGGAGAGACAGGGAGAGACAGGGACTGTTAACCCAGGGAGAGACAGGGACTGTTAACCCAGGGCTCTACAGGGAGAGACAGGGACTGTTAACCCAGGGAGAGACAGGGAGAGACAGGGACTGTTAACCCAGGGAGAGACAGGAAGAAGAGAGGGTCTAGCTGGGCCTCACTCTGGCCTACTTTACAGATGGAGGGAGTAGAATGGACTGGGGTAGATTGGACTGGGGTAGATTGGACTGGGGTAGAATGGACTGGGGTAGAATGTACTGGGGTAGAATGGACTGGGGTAAAATGGATTGAACTGGGGTAGATTGAACTGGGGTAGATTGGACTGGGGTAGAATGGACTGGGGTAGACTGGAGTGGGGTAGATTGGACTGGGGTAGATTGGACTGTGGTAGATTGGACTGGGGTAGATTGGACTGGGGTAGAATGGATTGGGGGAGATTGGACTGGGGTAGAATGGAGAGGGGTAGATTGGACTGGGGTAGAATGGAGAGGGGTAGATTGGAGAGGGGTATGGGGTGTAGGGTGTTTTATTTGGGGCTGCTGACCCTGAGTCTGTACCCCCAGAAGGAGAGGCAGACTGTTTTAACCCTCAACCCTCATCCTTTTCTGGTCAGACTGGACTCTGTATAAGTCATAATTAAATAGTACAACCCAGCCCGGCCGGCCACAACATTTACTGCAGACCTGCACATTCATTCATTTCATTCATGTCTGCAATTATGCTCCTTTATGAATTTTTCGTCTCTTAGTTTTATTTTTCTACATCACCTTCTGGTGACTACTGAAATACATCAATCCATTGGTATCTCTGTTACTACAGGCATGTCTGAGCTCTGTAGGGGAGATGGAGGGGTCGAGAGAAGGTGTGTGAGTGTGTAGGTGGGGTGTGTGGGGGGGGATTACACAATGTGTGTGTGTGTGTGTTAGGGTGTGGGTCGGGTCAGGGTTCAGCATGAATTATTTCCCTTCCACTGCCCTTGTCAAAACACAGACCTCCTCTAGGAGACACTAATCACACCTTAAGCCCCCTCACACTCTGCTGGGAAACAGAATGTGTGTGTGTGTGTGTGTGTGTGTGTGTGTGTGTGTTGACTCCTTGAGTAACCACATCCTGTACAGCTGAGTTGGCACAGATTGCTTTACACTGTCTCTGTGTACTGTATTGTACCGTGTGTGTGTGTGTGTGTCTGTGTGTGTTTACGTATGTACTGTACTGTACTGTGTGTGTGTGTGTGTGTGTGTGTGTGTGTGTGTGTGTGTGTGTGTGTGTGTGTGTGTACGTGTGTACTGTACTGCTCAGTGTTATATAACGACCGAACCCATTACCATCATGATCACTGATCAGATAATGTGTGTGAATCATGATAATGTGTGTGAACATCATGATGTACTGTACCGATCAGACTTTTCATTTAGAGACAAATCCTTAAATAAAAACACATTACCGGCGCTCCTTCTTTCAGACGTAAAGGGAACTGCCAAAATAAAGGAAACACTTGAGTAAATGAGGGGCACAAAGAACATTGAAAACAGGTGCTACTGTCACTCCATCTCAAACCAATTGAACACTTATGGGAGATTCTGAAGCGGCGCCCGAGACAGCGTTTTCCACCACCATCGACAAAATATGGAAGGATGGGGCCGGCAGGGTAGCCTAGTGGTTAGAGCGACCCGAAAAGTTGCAAGTTCAAATCCCCGAGCTGACAAGATACAAATATGTTGCTCTGCCCCTGAAAGACACAGTTAACCCACTGTTCCTAGGCTGTCATTGAAAATAAGAATTTATTCTTAACTGACTTGCCTAGTTAAATAAAGGTTAAATAAATACAATTTAAAAGGATGGTGTCGTATCTCTCCAAAATAGTAGAATCCATACCAAGGCACACTGAAGTTTCTCTGTCAGCTCTGTCCTATTAAGACATATGGGCTCTAATATCGTCAAACGCATGCTTGTTTACCATTTGGACATGTTAAAGACGGTGCTCAACTATTTTCAAATCCCAAGTGGGAGGATTAGTAATATTCACCTGTCGTACATGAGCTTGCAATGAGCTACGCTGCAAGTGGGAGGTGGAGGAGTGGCCATATCTGAGGTCCTTAAAAACATATACGCCAAAGTGCACATTTCAGTATGCGCTGTTGGTGTTATTTAAATCATTTCTAAACATTGACTATAAACGACAGAAGACGTGAGAAGTAAAAGCAGAATGTTTGTTAGTTGTGATGCTATTCTAAAGCAGAACTTACAAACGTTTGTGTGAGATGTGTTGTAGCATTTGGAGGGGCGTGGCCACCAAGCGCAGGTGACCATGGTCTGCGCATTAATTAAGTGACACTCCCGTACTAATTAGGGGGAGAAGAGTTTCTGCTCTAGTCCAGTTCTTTAACAGTATTCTATAGATTTTGGTATCGTACAGATTATAGTATCTAAAGTGTTATTGTAGAGTTGTTAACTTCGCTAAGTGTTTATTGGCTTTGTGCTATCTATTACTACAAGTGTTTCCTGTCACCTGGTCTCTGCCAGGGTATATATGTTCAGGTGTGGATCTTTATGGAAGTTGAAGATGGCTGCCTGGCTCTGCAGGGGTTAGCGAGGGTTGTTCTGAGCCCTAAAGGCTAGTCAGACTGTCCAGCACCTTATTGGATGATTTGAATACTTTGTAAATATTTGCACCTGCTCCAAAAAACCTAAAATAAAAACGATGCACTGGATCTTCTACTTCCTGCCTCTCCCTGTTCACCAACACCAGCCAGACAGCTCCAACCATCTCTGCTTCCTGCCTCTCCTAGCTCACCAACACCAGCCAGACAGCTCCAACCATTTCTGCTTCCTGCCTCTCCTAGCTCACCAACACCAGCCAGACAGCTCCAACCATCTCTGCTTCCTGGCTCTCCTAGCTCACCAACACCAGCCAGACAGCTCCAACCATCTCTGCTTCCTGCCTCTCCAAGCTCACCAACACCAGCCAGACAGCTCCAACCATCTCTGCTTCCTGCCTCTCCTAGCTCACCAACACCAGCCAGACAGCTCCAACCATCTCTGCTTCCTGCCTCTCCTAGCTCACCAACACCAGCCAGACAGCTCCAACCATCTCTGCTTCCTGCCTCTCCTAGCTCACCAACACCAGCCAGACAGCTCCAACCATCTCTGCTTCCTGCCTCTCCTAGCTCACCAACACCAGCCAGACAGCTCCAACCATCTCTGCTTCCTGCCTCTCCTAGCTCACCAACACCAGCCAGACAGCTCCAACCATTTCTGCTTCCTGCCTCTCCTAGCTCACCAACATCAGCCAGACAGCTACAAACATGCAAGGCAAGTAAGAGGCCTACCATCCACCCACAATTTGGGAGGGTAATGGGCTGATAACGGCAGGGTGATGAGCTGGTAATGGCAGTGTAATGAGCTGTCAATAGCAGGGTATTATCAATAGCAGTGTAATGTCAATAGCAGGGTAATGAACTGGTAATGGCAGTCTAATGAGGTAGTAATGGCAGGGTATTGAGCAGGTAATTGGTAGGTAATGAACTGGTAATGGGAGGGTAATGAGCTGGCAATTAGTCCCCTCCTGTACTCCCTGTTCACTCATGACTGCATGGCCAGGCACAACTCCAACACCATCATTAAGTTTGCCGATGACAAAACAGTGGTAGGCCTTGTCACCGACAATGATGAGACAGCCTATAGGGAGGAGGTCAGAGACCTGACCATTCCCATTATCAAGACAAAGGAGATGACTGTGGACTACAGGAAAAAGAGGACTGAGCACGCCCCCATTCTCATCGAAGGGGCTGCAGTGGGGCAGGTTGAGAACTTCAAGTTCCTTGGTGTCCACATCACCAACAAACTATCATGGTCCAAACACATTAAGACAGTTGTGAAGAGGGCACGACAAAGCCTCTTCTCCCTCAGGAGACTGAAAAGATTTGGCATGGGTCCTCAGATCCTCAAAAGTTTCTACAGCTGCACCATTGAGAGAATCCGGACTGGTTGCATCACTGCCTGGTATGGAAACTACTAGGCCTCCGACTGCAAGTCACTACAGAGGGTAGTGAGAACGGCCCAGTACTTCACCAGGGCCAAACTTCCTGCCATCCGGGACCTCTATACCAGGCGGTGTCAGAAGAAGGCCCTAAAAATGGTCAAAGACTCCAGCCACCCTAGTCATAGACTGTTCTCTCTGCTACCGCACGGCAAGCGGTACCGGAGCGCCAAGTCTAGGTCCAAAAGGCTTCTGAACAGCTTCTACCCCCAAGCCATAAGACTCCTGAACAGTTAATCAAATGTACCATTCTTTTTACTTATCTATTTTTTACTCAACACATGTTTTCTTCTTAACTTCTTTAAGTAATATTGGTTTAAAGGGCTTTCACTGTAAGTATTGTATTCGGAGAATGTAACATTTTGATTTGATTTGATTAATAGCAGGGTACCTTCTATAACACAGTGCTCTGGTATGGGGATCTGTTGAACCATCTCAGAACAGAACTCTTTGATCTTCTCCATGTTGTCTCTCAGGTGGCTGTACAGCTTGTCCTCTTTCCCCTCTCCTATTCCTCCTCCTCTCCCTCCTTCCCCCTCTCCCTGTCCATCCCTCTGTTCCTCACAGGGCGTGGCTGGAGGGGTGGAGGGAGACAGGGAGTTCTCATTGGTTAGTTTCCTCTCAGTGGGAGAGGTATCTAAGGCTTCTGTTTGCTGATTGGGTGGGGATTCTGAGAGGAATGCGTCAGATGTTAGCTCCAACCCTTCTCCATCCTGACCGCTGTCAGAGTTGACAGACCGTGACCTCACGGCTTGCAGAGCCAGACTCTTTGACCTGAGGAAGACACACACACACACACACACACACACACACACACACACACACAAACACACACACAAACACACACACACAATCAACCTCGCTTATGGTGTAATCAATCAAATCAAATCAATCAAATGCATTTATAAAGTTATTTTTACATCAGCTGATGTCACAAAGTGATATACAGTAACCCAGCCTAAAACCCCAAACAGCAAGCAATGCAGATGTAGAAGCACGGTCACAACATATTCATAAGGTGATGTAATATACTGTAACAGCTTATACAAGACATTTAGAAGTGATGTTAACCTGTAAGACACTTGAATTCAATTTTGCCACACAGTGTTACGTGGGAGAGAGTGAACCACATAAATAAGTTGTTTTTTAATTTCCTGTATTGTTGCTTATGTTTCCATTTTGTATAACTTCGTTAACTCTTGCACTGATATCCTGTAATACATCTGATGGGATGTTTTGAATGTTCCTGTTGCCAGTTTTGAAGAAAAAAAATCAAGTCTAGAGCACATAAAAAGCTTAATTTCAGCAGGTCATGTGTGCTGATGTAGATACAGTATGTGTGTTGCTATAGACGAGTGGCACCAACCTTTTCTGAATCAAGATCACTTTCTGAGTCAAAACGCAAGCCGAGATCTACAACTTAAACAATAACTCACTTCTAAAAACAGTAGCTCTTTGTTGTATTCGTTGAAAGTCTCTCTCCAGACATGGTTTTAAACGTTTTGAAATCTGACGGTATAAACTTTGTTGTAGCTTTTTTTTTTTTAAACGCCTGCTAAGTTGCTGCAGACAAATCTGAGCGAGATGACGTTCTTGGACGCCGGCCGGTAGGAGAGGGAAAAGTTGAACCAGGTAAACAGCAGGGCCCATCTCACTTGCCTGGAGTTGAGGCGCTTGGCGGTGCGGAGATACTCCAGGTTTTTCTGGTCGGTCCACACAATAAACAGATGTTCTGCCCCTTCTAGCCACTGCCTCCATTCCTCCAACGCCATCTTCACCGCGAGAAGCTCCCGATTCCCCACATCGTGGTTCCTCTCCGTGGCATTAAGGCGGTGGGAGAAGAAGGTGCAGGGATGCAGCTTAAGCTCCAGGGCAGAACGTTGGGACAGGACACGCCCCCACTCCGACATCCAAAGCATCAGCCTAGACCACGAATTGACGGGAAGGGATAAGAGTTGGTGAACCCCAGGAAGCGTTGCAGCTGCACCCTGGACGTAGGCTGAGGCCAATCCACCACCGTTCTCACCTTCTCACCTTCTCTTGCACTTTTCCGCCTTAACAAACAACGGGCTCTCTAGAAGGTGCTGGAGAACCTGTTGGACGTGAAACACGTGTTCTTGGGGGGAGTGGGAGAAAACGAGGATGTCATCAATGTAGATGAAGATGAACCGGTTCAGCATGTCGCTGAGAACATCCTTCCCCAGAGCCTGGAACACGGCAGGGGCGTTGGTGAGGCCGAAGGGCATGGCCAGATATTCTTAGTGGCCGCTGACCGTGTTGAAGACAGTCCTCCGCTCGTCCCCCTCTCGTATCCGCACTAGGTGGTAGGCGTTTTGTAGATCCAGCTTAGAGAAAACAGTGGCCCCCTGGAGCGGCTCGAAAGCCGAGGAAATTAGTGGTAGCATATAATGGTTCTTCACACTAATGTCATCGAGTCCCCAGTAGTCAATGCACAGGCTCTTGTCTTTTTTCTCCACAAAGAAGAAACTTGGGCCAGCGGGAGAGGAAGAGGGACGGATAAATCCTGTAGCTAGGGAGTCCCCAATGTAGGTCTCCATAGCATTAGTCTCTGGTCCCGACAGAGAGTACAGACGTCCCGGGGCGGCGTGGTGCTAGGGAGAAGGTCAATCCAGTCATAAGGGCAGTGTGGCGGAAGGAAAGTGGCCCGGGACTGGCTGAACACCTCCTGGAAGTCCTGGTGCTCCTCGGGAATGGCGGAGATGTCCCTGGGCAGGCTGCGCCGACTTCAGACAATGGGAGTGGCAGAATGGTCTCCAGCCCATGATAGCACCTGTAGACCAGTTGATGAGGGGATTGTGTCGCTAGAGCAAGGGGAATCTCAAAACCACGAGAATCTCGGGGGACTTGATGAGCAGGAATTGAACTGTGATTCCCTGACACACGTAGGTTGATGGGAGTGGTGTTATGGGTGAACCGACCTTAAGAGCGCCCGTCCAGCGATCTAACATCCATGGGAATGGAGAGGGGCTGAGTGGGGATGTTCTGCTCAGAAGCCAGTGTGACGTTCAAAAAGCTCTCATCGGCCCCTGAGTCAATGAGGACCCGGAGAGATTTGGACTGGTTTCCCCACAGCAGAATGACATGAAAATGGGTGTGAGTAAGGGAAGCAGAAAAGTTCTCCATATGGCCATATCACCAGAGTACTCGCTCCTACCGGTACGCCTGGTCTTGTAGTGGGCAAGAGGACACACGGGACGGCCGGGGACTTCCGGGATGACTTGGAGGCGAGGTGGAATCCTTGTACGTGCGATATTCCTCTCCATCCATCATTCCCGCAATCGCACATCGCCACGGATGGTCAAAGCAATGAGGGAGTCAAGATCCGTGGGTAACTCCCGAGCAGCAAGCTCGTCCTTAACCTCCTCTGAGACGCCGTGCAGGAACATGTCAAACAGGGCTTCCTGGTTCCACCCACTCTCCGATGCCAAAGTGCGGAATTCCACCGCATAGTCGGCCACATTAGCTTCTCTCCCGGAGAACGGGGCATCAAAAACCTTCCTCACCTCTCCCACGAACCCCTCCAGACTCACGCACATGGCCGGCTGTTGTTCCCCATACGGTGGTAGCCCAGGTGAGAGCCCTCTCAAACATCAGCGTGATGAGGTAGACTATCTTGGAGCGATCCGAGGGGATGGAGGAGGGCTGAAGCTTGAAATTGAAGGCACACTGAGCTAAAAACGTCCAACAGGTGCTCGCCTCTCCATTAAAGCATTCCGGGGGAGGTAAACGGGGCTCTTGGGAAGGTGGAGTGGCCGGTGGGGCGGCGCTGCTAACCGCCGAGTTACTGAGGGGCGGTAGTGTTACCACCGTGGCAGGCTCCCCCCCAGACAACCCACAGAATTGCTCCAGCAGCATGTCCAGCACCCGGTCATGACGCTCAGCCAACGTTTGGATCGTGCCGACCAATGGTGGCTCCTTGGGAGGAGATGGCGTTGCTCAGCTGGCCAGGGTATGCTGGGTCAGTCATGGCCAGTTTGTACTATCAGGTATGAAGGTAAGACCCAGATGCAGACCACGTTGAATTAACACAGTTTTAATAATCCAACAGGAGCAGGCAAAAGACAGGTTAAGGCAGGCAGGGGTCAGTAAACCAGAGGTGGGGCAACGGTACCGGAGGGCAGGCGGGGGTCAGTAAACCAGAGGTGGGGCAACGGTACCAGAGGGCAGGCGGGGGTCAGTAAACCAGAGGTGGGGCAACGGTACCAGAGGGCAGGCAGGGGTCAGTAAACCAGAAGTGGGGCAACGGTACCGGAGGGCAGGCGGGGGTAAGTAAACCAGAGGTGGGGCAACGGTACCAGAGGGCAGGCAGGGGTCAGTAAAACCAGAAGTGGGGCAGCGGTACCGGTGGGCAGGCAGGGGTCAGTAAACCAGAGGTGGGGCAACGGTACCGGAGGGCAGGCAGGGGTCAGTAAACCAGAGGTGGGGCAACGGTACCGGAGGGCAGGCAGGGGTCAGTAAAACCAGAGGTGGGGCAACGGTACCGGAGGGCAG
>NC_056442.1:53259859-53269859 GCF_018296145.1 Oncorhynchus tshawytscha | reverse complement strand
ATCACCTCATGTTTCAGCGTGATAATGCACGACCCCATGTCACAAGGATCTGTACACTATTCCTGGAAGATTAAAATGTCCCAGTTCTTCCATGGCCTGCATACTCACCAGACATGTCACCCATTGAGCATGTTTGGGATGCTCTGGATCGATGTGTACGGAAGCGTGTTCCAGTTCCAGCCAATATCCAGCAACTTCGCACAGCCATTGAAGAGGAGTGGGACAACATTCCATGGGCCACAATCAATAGCCTGATCAACTCTATGCGAAGGAGATGTGTCAAACTATCACCCTCTGGCACTTAAGGAAATCATGAATGTCATGGATATATTGGAATTAGTGGATACATGGAGGCTTAAATACCCCTGACCTAGTGAGATGTACATGGAGGAGGTTTAATACCCTGACCTAGTGAGATATACATGGAGGTTTAATACCCTGACCTAGTGAGATATACATGGAGGTTTAATATCCTGATCTAGTGAGATATACATGGAGGCTTAAATACCCCTGACCTAGTGAGATATACATGGAGGAGGTTTAATATCCTGACCTAGTGAGATATACATGGAGGTTTAATATCCTGACCTAGTGAGATATACATGGAGGAGGTTTAATATCCTGACCTAGTGAGATATACATGGAGGAGGTTTAATACCCTGACCTAGTGAGATATACATGGAGGTTTAATATCCTGACCTAGTGAGATATACATGGAGGAGGTTTAATATCCTGACCTAGTGAGATATACATGGAGGAGGTTTAATATCCTGACCTAGTGAGATATACATGGAGGAGGTTTAATATCCTGACCTAGTGAGATATGCATGGAGGAGGTTTAATACCCTGACCTAGTGAGATATGCATGGAGGAGGTTTAATACCTGACCTAGTGAGATATGCATGGAGGAGGTTTAATACCTGACCTAGTGAGATATACATGGAGGAGGTTTAATACCCCTGACCTAGTGAGATATACATGGAGGAGGTTTAATATCCTGACCTAGTGAGATATACATGGAGGAGGTTTAATATCCTGACCTAGTGAGATATACATGGAGGTTTAATATCCTGACCTAGTGAGATATACATGGAGGAGGTTTAATACCCTGACCTAGTGAGATATACATGGAGGAGGTTTAATATCCTTATTTAGTGAGATATACATGGAGACTTAAATATCCTGACCTAGTGAGATATATATGTAGGATGCTTAAATATCCTGACCTAGTGAGATATACATGGAGGAGGTTTAATATCCTGACCTAGTGAGATATACATGGAGGAGGTTTAATATCCTGACCTAGTGAGATATACATGGAGGAGGTTTAATATCCTGACCTAGTGAGATATACATGGAGGAGGTTTAATATCCTGACCTAGTGAGATATACATGGAGGTTTAATATCCTGACCTAGTGAGATAGACATGGAGGTTTAATTAAGCTAGTCGTCTTCATTACTTTCTTATGTCAACAACTTCCGGCGCCGACAGAGATGGCCGCCTCGCTTCGCGTTCCTAGGAAACTATGCAGTTTTTTGTTTTTTTTACGTTTTATTTCTTACATTAGTACCCCAGGTCATCTTAGGTTTCATTACATACAGTCGAGAAGAACTACTGAATATAAGATCAGCGTCAACTCACCATCAGTACGACCAAGAATATGATTTTCACGAAGCGGATCCTGTGTTCTGCCTTTCAACCAGGACAACGGAATGGATCCTATGCGGCGACCCAAAAAAACGACTCCGTAAAACAGGGAAACGAGGCGGTCTTCTGGTCAGACGGGCACATCGTGCACCACTCCCTAGCATTCTTCTCGCCAATGTCCAGTCTCTTGACAACAAGGTTGATGAAATCCGAGCAAGGGTAGCATTCCAGAGGGACATCAGAGACTGTAGCGTTCTTTGCTTCACGGAAACATGGCTCACTGGAGAGACGCTATCGGAGGCGGTGCAGCCAGCGGGTTTCTCCACGCATCGCACCGACAGAAACAAACATCTTTCTGGTAAGAAGAGGGGCGGGGGCGTATGGCTTATGGCTAACGAGACATGGTGTGATGAAAGAAACATACAGGAACTCAAATCCTTCTGTTCACCTGATTTAGAATTCCTCACAATCAAATGTCGACCGCATTATCTACCAAGAGAATTCTCTTCGATTATAATCACAGCCGTATATATCCCCCCCAAGCAGACACATCTATGGCTCTGAACGAACTTTATTTGACTCTTTGCAAACTGGAATCCATTTATCCGGAGGCTGCATTCATTGTAGCTGGGGATTTTAACAAGGCTAATCTGAAAACAAGACTCCCTAAATTTTATCAGCATATCGATTGCTCAACCAGGTGTGGAAAAACCTTGGATCATTGTTACTCTAACTTCTGCGACGCATATAAGGCCCTGCCCCGCCCTCCTTTCGGAAAAGCTGACCACGACTCCATTTTGTTGATCCCTGCCTACAGACAGAAACTAAAAAAGAAGCTCCCACGCTGAGGTCTGTTCAACGCTGGCCTGGCCAAGCTGACTCCACACTCCAAGACTGCTTCCATCACGTGGACTGGGAGATGTTTCGTATTGCGTCAGATAACAACATTGACGAATACGCTGATTCGGTGTGCGAGTTCATTAGAACATGCGTTGAAGATGTCGTTCCCATAGCAACGATTAAAACATTCCCTAACCAGAAACCGTGGATTGATGGCAGCATTCGCGTGAAACTGAAAGCGCGAACCACTGCTTTTAATCAGGGCAAGGTGACTGGTAACATGACCGAATACAAACAGTGCAGCTATTCCCTCCGCAAGGCTATCAAACAAGCTAAGCGCCAGTACAGAGACAAAGTAGAATCTCAATTCAACGGCTCAGACACAAGAGGTATGTGGCAGGGTCTACAGTCAATCACGGACTACAAGAAGAAAACCAGCCCAGTCACGGACCAGGATGTCTTGCTCCCAGGCAGACTAAATAACTTTTTTGCCCGCTTTGAGGACAATACAGTGCCACTGACACGGCCTGCAACGAAAACATGCAGACTCTCCTTCACTGCAGCCGAGGTGAGTAAGACATTTAAACGTGTTAACCCTCGCAAGGCTGCAGGCCCAGACGGCATCACCAGCCGCGCCCTTAGAGCATGCGCAGACCAGCTGGCCGGTGTGTTTACGGACATATTTAATCAATCCCTATACCAGTCTGCTGTTCCCACATGCTTCAAGAGGGCCACCATTGTTCCAGTTCCCAAGAAAGCTAAGGTAACTGAGCTAAATGACTACCGCCCCGTAGCACTCACTTCCGTCATCATGAAGTGCTTTGAGAGACTAGTCAAGGACCATATCACCTCCACCCTACCTGACACCCTAGACCCACTCCAATTTGCTTACCGCCCAAATAGGTCCACAGACGATGCAATCTCAACCACACTGCACACTGCCCTAACCCATCTGGACAAGAGGAATACCTATGTGAGAATGCTGTTCATCGACTACAGCTCGGCATTCAACACCATAGTACCCTCCAAGCTCGTCATCAAGCTCGAGACCCTGGGTCTCGACCCCGCCCTGTGCAACTGGGTACTGGACTTCCTGACGGGCCGCCCCCAGGTGGTGAGGGTAGGCAACAACATCTCCACCCCGCTGATCCTCAACACTGGGGCCCCACAAGGGTGCGTTCTGAGCCCTCTCCTGTACTCCCTGTTCACCCACGACTGCGTGGCCACGCACGCCTCCAACTCAATCATCAAGTTTGCGGACGACACAACAGTGGTAGGCTTGATTACCAACAATGACGAGACGGCCTACAGGGAGGAGGTGAGGGCCCTCGGAGTGTGGTGTCAGGAAAATAACCTCACACTCAACGTCAACAAAACTAAGGAGATGATTGTGGACTTCAGGAAACAGCAGAGGGAACACCCCCTATCCACATCGATGGAACAGTAGTGGAGAGGGTAGCAAGTTTTAAGTTCCTCGGCATACACATCACAGACAAACTGAATTGGTCCACTCACACAGACAGCATCGTGAAGAAGGCACAGCAGCGCCTCTACAACCTCAGGAGGCTGAAGAAATTCGGCTTGTCACCAAAAGCACTCACAAACTTCTACAGATGCACAATCGAGAGCATCCTGGCGGGCTGCATCACCGCCTGGTACGGCAACTGCTCCGCCCACAACCGTAAGGCTCTCCAGAGGGTAGTGAGGTCTGCACAACGCATCACCGGGGGCAAACTACCTGCCCTCCAGGACACCTACACCACCAGATGTTACAGGAAGGCCATAAAGATCATCAAGGACAACAACCACCCGAGCCACTGCCTGTTCACCCTGCTATCATCCAGAAGGCGAGGTCAGTACAGGTGCATCAAAGCTGGGACCGAGAGACTGAAAAACAGCTTCTATCTCAAGGCCATCAGACTGTTAAACAGCCACCACTAACATTGAGTGGCTGCTGCCAACACACTGACACTGACACTGACTCAACTCCAGCCACTTTAATAATGGGAATTGATGGGAAATGATGTAAAATATATCACTAGCCACTTTAAACAATGCTACCTACAGATGCACAATCGAGAGCATCCTGGCGGGCTGTATCACCGCCTGGTATGGCAACTGCACCGCCCTCAACCGTAAGGCTCTCCAGAGGGTAGTGAGGTCTGCACAACGCATCACCAGGGGCAAACTACCTGCCCTCCAGGACACCTACACCACCCGATGCTACAGGAAGGCCATAAAGATCATCAAGGACATCAGCCACCCGAGCCACTGCCTGTTCACCCCGCTGTCATCCAGAAGGCGAGGTCAGTACAGGTGCATCAAAGCTGGGACCGAGAGACTGAAAAACAGCTTCTATCTCAAGGCCATCAGACTGTTAAACAGCCACCACTAACATTGAGTGGCTACTGCCAACACACTGTCAATGACACTGACTCTACTCCAGCCACTTTAATAATGGGAATTGATGGGAAATGATGTAAATATATCACTAGCCACTTTAAACAATGCTACCTTATATAATGTTACTTACCCTACATTATTCATCTCATATGCATACGTAGATACTGTACTCTATATCATCGACTGCATCCTTATGTAATACATGTATCACTAGCCACTTTAACTATGCCACTTGGTTTACATACTCATCTCATATGTATATACTGTACTCGATATCATCTACTGTATCTTGCCTATGCTGCTCTGTACCATCACTCATTCATATATCCTTATGTACATATTCTTTATCCCCTTACACTGTGTATAAGACAGTAGTTTTGAAATTGTTAGTTAGATTACTTGTTGGTTATTACTGCATTGTCGGAACTAGAAGAACAAGCATTTCGCTACACTCGCATTAACATCTGCTAACCATGTGTATGTGACAAATAAAATTTAATTTGGATTTGATTTGATTCATTCTCTCTGGCACCAAAAGTTTAAAAAGTGTTGATAGGGGACAAAATGCAGTCGGACCATCAGATAATTGGCATATACATTACTCTTACTGCATTTCCACATGGTCGAGGATACTGTAAATTTAATCAAAGCCTATTGGATGACAACTTGTTTTTAACTAGGACAGAATAATTTCTAACAGACTTTTTCTGACATAACAGGTACAGCAGATCCCCTTATTGACAGGGGACACTTTTAAATGTGCCTTTAGAGGCCCTGCAATTCAGTACTCATCTATAAAACAAAATACATTTAAGTCAAAAGAGTCCATACCAACAAAGGAAATAGAAGGTCTAATAGTACCGATAGATAGAGATAAAAACTGTACTATAGAAATGGAGGAACTTATTCAAGAAAGATCCAGTGTAATATATTGTAAACATAAAGCGAACTGGATGGAATATGGGGGAAAAATGAAAAAAAAATTCATGTTCAATCTTCAACATAGAAATGCTACCAAAAACTAACCGAAGTGAATTGTATGGATATTTTTTCCTATTAATAATGTAAAATTAACATCTGTACAGAAAGACTCATGTGAAGGTAAATTTACAGAGGAAGAAGGTCAAGAGCCGTGCATCCTCCAAAACAAAACCCAACCAAGCCGCACTGCTTCTTGACACAATACCCACTGTGTATTATACTATATACTGTATATAGGTATGAATATTTATATATATATATATATATATATGTATATATATATATATGTACTGTATATAGGTATGAATGTTTATATATATATATATGTACTGTATATAGGTATGCATGTTTATATATATATATATATGTACTGTATATAGGTATGAATGTTTATATATATATGTACTGTATATAGGTATGAATGTTTATATATGTACTGTATATAGGTATGAATGTTTATATATATGTGGTTTGCCGGTCCCTGACCACACTACAGGAAACAGTTAAAACCTTCATCTGCTGGTATCTGAAACATTTCCATCACTACATGCCCTGTTCCACTACTACAGTGCTAGCCTTCTTTAGTATATTACAGTACACAACATACCACATTTAACAGGCAGGTCATTTTATGTCCCTCTTTCAAAGTGTCGACAGTAATTAGCAAAGTCAGTGGAGCGTAGTGCTGGCTGCTACCCAGCAGGCTAATAGGCTGTTAAAGTGTTTTAGAGTCTCATTCACACACACACACCTCACACAGCCCTAGACAAACACACACACACAAACATCAAGCGTTTTCTCCCTTCAGAGCGCACAGTTCATTAATAACCTTTTATGGGGGTTTGGAACATGTTTGGTAAGCAGCGGCTAGGCAACTGTATGTAGATTGTATGTAGGCTGTATGTAGATTGTCTGTAGGTTGTATGTAGGCTGTATGTAGGCTAGACATAGATATGGACAATTACAGAGAAAATGTAGTTAATATAGTACAATATGTGTATATATTGTATAATATGTGTATAATATTTGAGAAAGAGAGAGAAATAGAGAGGGAGAGAGAGAGAGAGGGAGATAGAGAGAGGAAGAAAGAGAGAGAGAGAAAGAGAGAGAGAGAAAGAGAGAGGGAGGGAGGAAGAGAGAAAGAGAGAGAGAGGAAGAGAGAGAGAGGAAGGGAGAGAGAGAGAGAGGAAGAGGAAGAGTGGGAGAGAGAGAAAGAGAGAGAAAGAGAGAGGAAGAGAGAGACGAAGAGAGAGAGAGACGAAGAGAGAGAGAGAGAGAGAGAGAGAGAGAGAGAGAGAGGAGAGAAGGAGAGGAAAGGAAGGAGAAGAGAGAAAGAGAGGAGGGGACAGATGGAGGAGAGAAGGAGAGGAGAGTAGGGGAGATAAGGAGAGGAGAGGAGAAGAGAGGAGAGAAGGAGAGGATAGGCACGGAGAGGAGAGGAGGAGAGGATGGAAGGAGAGTGTCATCATTTACGCACACCTGCCTTCCCTCATCAAGGTGCATCAGCGATATTGGACTCACCTGGACTCACTCAATCACCTGTTTATTACCTCCCCTCTATTTGTCAGTTCCCCGATGCTGCATTGATTGTACTTTGTCTGTGTTACCCGTGTGCTAACGCTGTTGCTGTCTCGTTCTATGTCTGTTCCCCATTAAATGTTTGACTTCCCATTGTTGTGTCTTTGGCTATGCCAGATTAAGTGATATGACATCCTATTCTATAAAATCATTTCTCCGTAATTAATATTACCTGATTGAGCTAATCATGTAAATTTAATTAACTAGAGAGTCGGGGCACCACAAAATAATATTTATAGAGATGTTATCTTCCGAATAAACTCTTAAAGACCCAGTAATATTTAACATCAATAGCAGTCAATATTAATTGTCACCTTAATTCTTTCTCATCTGAAAGTTGTAAATTCTTGGTTATCTTCACGAACCCTGGCTAACAAGTTGAATCAGCAATACAAAATTGGATTTAATTATTTATTTACTAAATACCTAACTAATCACACAGAATTACATATACACATAATTAATCATAACTTGATTACAAATGACGTCATAAAGGAAAACGTCCCCAGCGGGCGGAACATATATGACAGCTTGTTACACAAAGGAAAAGGGCTGGGTTTGAGTGAAAGAGCGGGAAGACTGAGGGACACAGGGAGAAGCTGTGCTATCGTAAATACAGTATCTTATGCATTCTAAATTACCGCCCATTTGGAAAAGGAAAATGCAATAAATATTTACTCTGAGCTGCGCTTCGGTAGGTTGGTGGCAGATGGAAGGCCGTGTTGCCAAACCGAGTCCTTTGTCCTTTGAAGAATGTCTCTGGTGGTCAATTGGTTACGTGGCAGTAACCTCGTTGTGTGATAGAAGGGATACTCTGTCTGTTCCTTCCTAACCTCGTTTTCAGCTGCTGTTGCTAACTCAACGGCTAGGAGGTATCACTTCTGTAGTGAATAAGAGTTCAAAGTTCATACCATTCGCAACCAAAGCTCACGCTGATGTTGGCTTCGTTCTGTAGTTATTATCTGAACAATTCTGACATCGGACCGTCATCCTCACATCCTCGGTACAGGAGGTTAGTATATTGTCATCAAGGCTTTATAAAGGAAGGGAGAGGAGGGCGTGTTTGAAAAGCTTTATAACCCATGTCCCTTCACAGGGGCGGGCCACTGATTGAGCAGAGCCCTAACCTTATGAAAACCCAAATCTCACATTTTAGAAGCTAAAATCACATTTCATCCCATCACAAATAATTTCATATTTAAACATTTAAATTGAACAACATTCCATGTGAATCCGATAACTCTGATGTGTAGACTTTCCACTGTAGAGTTTATGTCATCTTATTGTTGATGAGAATGTCTCAGATGACAACCGAACTGACATCATATTCATTAAGTACCACCGCATATGTTCAATTGGTCGAATTACCAGAATATAGTTCATTTCCTCCCACCTTCTGATGTTCCCAGAATCTCTATGTTAACCAAGGGGTTTTGCAAATGTAACCTCAGTAGGGTAGAGAGAGGAAAAAAGGGGGGGAGAGGTATTTATGACTGTCGTAAACCCACCCCCAGGCCAAAGTCATGACACCGTACTTGCTTCTCCTCTCCAGCGTCATCCCTTGACAGAATGCAGCAGCCATCCTGTTGGTGGTAACGTCGGTCCTGGGTCACCGCCAATGGAACCCGGGGGTGCTTAGCCAGCTCATTGGGCTTCCACGCCCTAGCTGGCTTGAGAGGTTTCCTTGCCTCGGTTGGCTCCCATCCCACGATGGGCCTCAGCCAGATCGTCGGGTCTTGTTCGCTCTGCCGGTCCAGGAGTTTTTTGTTTTGTTGAGAACGTCGGGGTGGATTCCGCCGCCGATGGAACCAAGCGTGCCTATGCCAGCTCATCGGGCTTCCAGGGCCTAGCTGGCTCGAGAGGTTTCCTTGCCTCGGTTGGCTTGGCAGGTTTTCCATTCCACGTCATGCTCAACCGGATCATCGGGCTCCCTTGTCGCAGCTGGATCGACAGGCGTTCTTGCCTCAGCCGGATCGTCAGGCTCGGGTGGCGCCCCTAGAGGGGGGGGATACTGTCACGCCTGCTCCCACTCTTCCCCCCTGTCGCTCGAGGGCGCCAGACTGCCCTGCATTACACACTCCTGCCACCATCATTTAGGCACACCTGCCTTCCCTCGTCAAGGTGCATCAGCGATATTGGACTCACCTGGACTCACTCAATCACCTGTTTATTACCTCCCTTATATTTGTCGGTTCCCCGATGCTGCATTGATTGTACTTTGTCTGTGTGCTGACGCTGCTCCTGTCTCGTTCAATGTCCGTTCCCCATTAAATGTTTGACACCCCGTACTTGCTTCTCCTCTCCAGCGTCATCCCTTGACAAGGAGAGAAGGTGGGGATGAGGGGAGAGAAGGAGACGCTGGAGGAGAGTAGAGAAGGAGAGGAGAGAAAAGAGGAGAGAAGTAAAGGATACAAGGAGAGTAGAGAACGTGATGAGGAGAGGAGAGAAGGAGAGGAAAGAAGGAGAGGAGGGGAGAGAACGAGAGGAAAGGAAGATAGGAGAGAATGAGAGGAGAGAAGGAGAGGAGAGAAGGAGGATGTTGGACAGAA
>NC_056442.1:53219859-53254859 GCF_018296145.1 Oncorhynchus tshawytscha | reverse complement strand
AGTCAGGGTGTAGACATGAATCTAGGGTTAGGGTTGAGTCAGGGTGTGGACAGGAAGCTAGGGTTAGGGTTGAGTCAGGGTGTGGACATGAATCTAGGGTTAGGGTTATGGCTAGTGTTGAGTCAGGGTGTGGACATGAATCTAGGGTTAGGGTTGAGTCAGGGTGTGGACATGAATCTAGGGTTAGGGTTGAGTCAGGGTGTGGACATGAATCTAGGGTTAGGGTTGAGTCAGGGTGTAGACATGAATCTAGGGTTAGTGTTGAGTCAGGGGTGGACATTAATCTAGGGTTAGGGTTATGGCTAGTGTTGAGTCAGGGGTGGACATGAATCTAGGGTTAGGGTTGAGTCAGGGTGTAGACATGAATCTAGGGTTAGTGTTGAGTCAGGGTCTGGACATGAATCTAGGGTTAGGGTTATGGCTAGTGTTGAGTCAGGGGGTGGACATTAATCTAGGGTTAGGGTTATGGCTAGTGTTGAGTCAGGGGGTGGACATGAATCTAGGGTTAGGATTGAGTCAGGGTGTGGATGTGGACATGAAGCTAGGGTTAGGATTGAGTCAGGGTGTGGATGTGGACATGAAGCTAGGGTTAGTGTTGAGTCAAGGGGTGGACATTAATCTAGGGTTACGGTTATGGCTAGTGTTGAGTCAGGGGGTGGACATGAATCTAGGGTTAGGGTTGAGTCAGGGTGTGGATGTGGACATGAAGCTAGGGTTAGGGTTGAGTCAGGGTGTGGATGTGGACATGAAGCTAGGGTTAGGGTTGAGTCAGGGTGTGGACATGAATCTAGGGTTAGGGTTATGGCTAGTGTTGAGTCAGGGGGTGGACATTAATCTAGGGTTAGGGTTGAGTCAGGGTGTGGATGTGTACATGGGACGAGAGGAAAGTGTGGAGAAACAATGGCAGATGACCGTGAGCATGGCTCAACCCTAGTCGAACCCCTGGCGCTAACCTCTTTGGGATGACAATAGGACAGGCTGGGATATGCCTCTCCTCTCAGGGATCCTTCAGAAGGACACATTCACTAATCATCTCCTCTCAGGGATCCTTCAGAAGGACACATTCACTAATCATCTCCTCTCAGTGATCCTTCAGAAGGACACATTCACTAATCATCTCCTCTCAGTGATCCTTCAGAAGGACACATTCACTAATCATCTCCTCTCAGGGATCCTTCAGAAGGACACATTCACTAATCATCTCCTCTCAGTGATCCTTCAGAAGGACACATTCACTAATCATCTCCTCTCAGGGATCCTTCAGAAGGACACATTCACTAATCATCTCCTCTCAGTGATCCTTCAGAAGGACACATTCACTAATCATCTCCTCTCAGGGATCCTTCAGAAGGACACATTCACTAATCATCTCCTCTCAGTGATCCTTCAGAAGGACACATTCACTAATCATCTCCTCTCAGTGATCCTTCAGAAGGACACATTCACTAATCATCTCAATAGACTATCATGTCCATTAACAGTCTCTGCAGAACTATTCCAGGCCTTGACCCCAGAAGCAAATGTTCACCTGAACAAATACTTTCACTGAATGAGACCACATGGAGGGCTGGAGAAGCATGCAGCTCTTACACACACAGGCATACAGAGGGCTTAGCGTGTTACCGACGCGTGTTAGCGTTGGCCCACGCATGTGAGATGACGTGATGCTAGAACATACTGTGATTAAGAAGCTAAATAAACTGCTGTGACAGATTTGATGCTGTGGTTCCAAGCATAACTATACAGGCCTGCAGCTATGGGCTTGTTGACTAGGCAGCAACTATGGGCCTGTTGACTAGGCAGCAACTATGGGCCTGTTTACTAGGCAGCAACTATGGGCCTGTTTACTAGGCAGCAACTATGGGCCTGTTTACTAGGCAGCAACTATGGGCCTGTTTACTAGGCAGCAACTATGGGCCTGTTTACTAGGCAGCAACTATGGGCCTGTTTACTAGGCAGCAACTATGGGCCTGTTGACTAGGCAGCAACTATAGACCTGTTGACTAGGCAGCAACTATGGACATGTTGACTAGGCAGCAACTATGGGCCTGTTGACTAGGCAGCAACTATGGGCCTGTTTACTAGGCAGCAACTATGGGCCTGTTTACTAGGCAGCAACTATGGACATGTTGACTAGGCAGCAACTATGGGCCTGTTTACTAGGCAGCAACTATGGGCCTGTTGACTAGGCAGCAACTATGGGCCTGTTTACTAGGCAGCAACTATGGGCCTGTTGACTAGGCAGCAACTATGGGCCTGTTTACTAGGCAGCAACTATGGGCCTGTTGACTAGGCAGCAACTATGGGCCTGTTTACTAGGCAGCAACTATGGGCCTGTTTACTAGGCAGCAACTATGGGCCTGTTTACTAGGCAGCAACTATGGGCCTGTTTACTAGGCAGCAACTATGGGCCTGTTGACTAGGCAGCAACTATGGGCCTGTTGACTAGGCAGCAACTATGGGCCTGTTGACTAGGCAGCAACTATGGGCCTGTTGACTAGGCAGCAACTATGGACCTGTTGACTAGGCAGCAACTATGGGCCTGTTGACTAGGCAGCAACTATGGGCCTGTTTACTAGGCAGCAACTATGGGCCTGTTGACTAGGCAGCAACTATGGGCCTGTTGACTAGGCAGCAACTATGGACCTGTTGACTAGGCAGCAGCTATAGGCCTGTTTACTAGGCAGCAACTATGGGCCTGTTTACTAGGCAGCAACTATGGGCCTGTTTACTAGGCAGCAACTATGGGCCTGTTGACTAGGCAGCAACTATGGGCCTGTTTACTAGGCAGCAACTATGGGCCTGTTGACTAGGCAGCAACTATGGGCCTGTTGACTAGGCAGCAACTATGGGCCTGTTGACTAGGCAGCAACTATGGGCCTGTTGACTAGGCAGCAACTATGGACCTGTTGACTAGGCAGCAACTATGGGCCTGTTGACTAGGCAGCAACTATGGGCCTGTTTACTAGGCAGCAACTATGGGCCTGTTGACTAGGCAGCAACTATGGGCCTGTTGACTAGGCAGCAACTATGGACCTGTTGACTAGGCAGCAGCTATAGGCCTGTTTACTAGGCAGCAACTATGGGCCTGTTGACTAGGCATCAACTATGGGCCTGTTGACTAGGCAGCAACTATGGGCCTGTTTACTAGGCAGCAACTATGGGCCTGTTTACTGAGTTTTTATTGTCAATGTCACCCTAAGCTTTAGATGAGGAGCATTAGGTTCACGAGAAAGCTCAGGCTAATGAAGATTGGGAATGAGGAATGTAAGGATGGTTTTCACTGTGTCCTGTGTTTTGATTGGCAGGTGACCGACAGCGGTCCATGACCAGTGTGTGTGGAAGGACCTAGCCAGGCTGACTAAGTGACACTGGCACAATGAGTTCCGGTCTGAGTCTGAGTCAACACCGTCACACTACCCAGCACTGATCAAGAGATAAAAGTGGACAATGACATGGGAAAGGGGGAATGAGAGAGGAGGGGAGAGAGAGAGAGAGAGAGAGAGAGAGAGCGAGAGGAGATACATGGAATGCAAGACAAGAGAAAGAGACAGAGACAGAAAGAGACAGAAAGAGACAGAAAGAGACAGAGACAGAAAGAGACAGAGAGAGACAAAGACAGAGAAAGAGACAGAGAGAGACAGAGACAGAAAGAGACAGAGACAGAAAGAGACAGAGACAGAGAAAGAGACAGAGACAGAGAAAGAGACAGAAAGAGACAGAGAAAGAGACAGAAAGAGACAGAGAGACAGAGAGAGACAGAGAAAGAGACAGAAAGAGACAGAGAGAGAGAGAGACAGAGAGACAGATAAAGAGACAGACAGAAAGAGACAGAACGAATCAGAGAGACAGAGAGAGACAGAGAAAGAGACAGAAAGAGACAGAGACAGAGACAGAGACAGAGACAGAAAGAGACAGAGAAAGATAAAGAGACAGAGACAGAGAAAGAGACAGAAAGAGACAGAGAAAGAGACAGAAAGAGACAGAGAGACAGAGAGAGACAGAGAAAGAGACAGAAAGAGACAGAGAGAGACAGAGAGACAGAGAAAGAGACAGACAGAAAGAGACAGAACTAATCAGAGAGACAGAGAGAGACAGAGAAAGAGACAGAAGAGAAAAAGAGACACTACAGACCCTGGTTTGATTCCAGGCTGTAACACAACCGGCCGTGATTGGGTGGCGCACAATTGGCCCAGCTTCGTCCGGGTTAGTGTTTGACCTGGGGTAGGCCGTCATTGTAAATAAGAATTTATTCTTAACTGACTTGCCAAGTTAAATAAAGGTTAAATAAAGGTTAAATACCATTTTAAAAAGAGGAAGAGAGAGTTATGAGATCTTTCTCGCCACCCTCTCAGTGGTGCAAGTCTCAGGCTTTGCACACTCTTGGATTGCATCCTACCTGGCAGACTGCTCATACTAGGTGGCGTGAAGAGGATCTGTGTCTGCACCACGTACTCTCACTACTGGTGTCCCCCAGGGCTTAGTTCTAGGCCCTCTCCTCTTCTCTCTATACACCAAGTCACTCAGCTCTGTCATATCCTCACATGGTCTCTCCTATCGTTGCTATGCGTATGACACTCAACTACTTTTCTCCTTCCCCCCCTTCTGACACGTATCTCTGCGTGTCTGACAGATATCTCAGCTTGGATATCGGCCCACCACCTCAAGCTCAACCTGGACAAGACGGAGCTGCTCTTCCTCCCGGGGGGGCCTGCCCGCTCCAAGACTTCTCCATCACGGTTGATGACACCACAGTGTCGCCCTTCCAGTGTGCAAAGAACCTTGGCGTGACCCTGGACAACACCCTGTCATTCTCTGCAAACATCAAAGCAGTAACTCGCTCTTGCAGGTCCATGCTCTACAACATGGGTGTCAAACTCTGGCCAAATTTGGCCCGCGGGGTAATTATATTTGGCCCGCGAGACAATACCAAATTACTACTAGAGCTGGCCCGCCGGTATTATACAGCGCATTCACCACTAATACTACGAATCCCATAATGCTCTGCTGTTTTCGCGCGCCAATCAGGACAGGACCCAGAAACGCTCTCTCCTCTGTGACAGTAGTGCACCAATGCACCAACCAACATCCAAATGGAGCTGATTGAACTCCAGTGCAACGACACGCTGAAGTCAAAGTATGATGCTGTGGGCGCCGCACAGTTTCCACGGTTCATCCCTGACACAATGCCTCAGCTCCGCACCCAAGCTGCTCAGATGCTCTCCATGTTCGGCAGCACTTATCTATGCGAGCAACTTTTCTCCTCGATGAAGATGACCAAAACAACTCACAGGAGACGTCTGACTGATGAACATCTTCGCTCGATACTGAGGATTTCTTCAGCTCAGAGCTTGAGCCCAGACATTGATGAACTAGCATCCAAGAAGAGATGCCAGGTATCTGGCTTGGGCACATCAGATTAGACCAGTGTGCAATAATTAACGTTTTCTTTATGCACTTTTTCTTGCTACAAGGCATGGGCTTGAATGGTTGATTGATTTATTATCATTTTATTTGTAAAATTATTAGCCAGTGGAAAAAGTTTATTTTGGTATTTAAATCAGAAGGCTGCAAATAGAAAAGAGGCATACAATTTTTATTTAAATTTTATTTATTTAATAAATGAATGCCATTGATGTGTTTTTTCATTTGAAATTCGATTTTGCATGTCTCCACTATTAAATTATATATTGTATGGTAATAAGCGATGCTTGTTCCATATTCAATGTTAAAGCAAAACTTGTTTGGGTCCATATTAAAAGGTTAATTTGTTCAATGTTGGCCCGTGACTTTGTTCAGGTTTTACATTTTGGCCCACTGGGTATTTGAGTTTAACACCCCTGCTCTACAACATCTATAGAGTACGACCCTACCTCACACAGGAAGAGGCACATCCGTAGAGTACGACCATACCTCACACAGGAGGAGGCACATCCGTAGAGTACGACCCTAACTCACACAAGACGAGGCACATCCGTAGAGTACGACCCTACCTCACACAGGAAGAGGCACATCCGTAGAGTACGACCCTACCTCACACAGGAAGCGGCGCAGGTCCTAATCCAGGCACTTGTCCTCTCCCGTCTGGACTACTGCAACTCACTGTTGGCTTGGCTCCCTGCTTGTGCCATCAAACCCCTGCAACTTATCCAGAACTCTGCACCTGCCTGGTGTTCAACCTTCCCATGTTCTCCCATGTCACCTCACTCCTCCTCACACTCCACTGGCTTCAAGTCGAAGCTCGTAGCCACTACAAGACCATGGTGCTTATTTACGGAACAGCAAGAGAAACTGCCCCTCCCTACCTTCAATCGAGAGCATCCTGGCGGGCTGTATCACCGCCTGGTACGGCAACTGCTCCGCCCTCAACCGTAAGGCTCTCTAGAGGGTAGTGAGGTCTGCACAACGCATCACCGGGGGCAAACTACCTGCCCTCCAGGACACCTACACCACCCGATGTTACAGGAAGGCCATAAAGATCATCAAGGACATCAACCACCCGAGCCACTGCCTGTTCACCCCACTATCATCCAGAAGGCGAGGTCAGTACAGGTGCATCAAAGCTGGGACCGAGAGACTGAAAAACAGCTTCTATCTCAAGGCCATCAGACTGTTAAACAGCCACCACTAACATTGTGTGGCTGCTGCCAACACACTGACACTGACACTGACTCAACTCCAGCCACTTTAATAATGGGAATTGATGGGAAATGATGTAAATATATCACTAGCCACTTTAAACAATGCTACCTTATATAATGTTACTTACCCTACATTATTCATCTCATATGCATACGTACATACTGTACTCTATATCATCGACTGCATCCTTATGTAATACATGTATCACTAGCCACTTTAACTATGCCACTTTGTTTACATACTCATCTCATATGTATATACTGTACTCGATACCATCTACTGTATCTTGCCTATGCTGCTCTGTACCATCACTCATTCATATATCCTTATGTACATATTCTTTATCCCCTTACACTGTGTATAAGACAGTAGTTTTGGAATTGTTAGCTAGATTACTTGTTGGTTATTACTGCATTGTCGGAACTAGAAGCACAAGCATTTCGCTACACTCACATTAACATCTGCTAACCATGTGTATGTGACAAATAAAATTTGATTTGATTTGATTTGATTCAGGCTACACTCAAACCATACACCACAACCCGAGCACTCCGTTCTGCCACCTCTGGTCTACTGGCTCTCCCACCATTACGGGAGGGCAGCTCCCGCTCAGCCCAGTCCAAGCTCTTCTCTGTCCTGGCATCCCAATGGTGGAACCAGCTTCCTCCTGAAGCAAGGACAGCAGAGTCCCTCCCCATCTTCCACCTGAAGCTAGGACAGTAGGGTCCCCCCCAACTTCCCCCCGAAGCTAGGACAGTAGGGTCCCTGTCCATCTTCCCCCTGAAGCTAGGACAGCAGAGTCCCTGTCCATCTTCCCCCTGAAGCTAGGACAGCAGAGTCCCTGCCCATCTTCCCCCTGAAGCTAGGACAGCAGAGTCCCTGTCCATCTTCCCCTGAAGCTAGGACAGCAGAGTCCATGTCCATCTTCCCCTGAAGCTAGGAGAGCAGAGTCCCTGTCCATCTTCCCCTGAAGCTAGGACAGCAGAGTCCCTGTCCATCTTCCCCTGAAGCTAGGACAGCAGAGTCCCTGTCCATCCTCCCCTGAAGCTAGGACAGCAGAGTCCCTGTCCATCTTCCCCCTGAAGCTAGGACAGCAGAGTCCCTGTCCATCTTCCCCCTGAAGCTAGGACAGCAGAGTCCCTGTCCATCTTCCCCTGAAGTTAGGACAACAGAGTCCCTGTCCATCTTCCCCTTGAAGCTAGGACAGCAGAGTCCCTGTCCATCTTCCCCCTGAAGCTAGGACAGCAGAGTCCCTGTCCATCTTCCCCCTGAAGCTAGGACAGCAGAGTCCCTGTGCATCTTCCCCCTGAAGCTAGGACAGCAGAGTCCCTCCCCATCTTCTCCCTGAAGCTAGGACAGCAGAGTCCCTCCCCATCTTCTCCCTGAAGCTAGGACAGCAGAGTCCCTCCCCATCTTCTCCTTGAAGCTAGGACAGCAGAGTCCCTCCCCATCTTCTCCCTGAAGCTAGGACAGCAGAGTCCCTCCCCATCTTCTCCCTGAAGCTAGGACAGCCAAGTCCCTGTCCATCTTCCCCCTGAAGCTAGGGCAGCAGAGTCCCTCCCCATCTTCTCCCTGAAGCTAGGACAGCAGAGTCCCTCCCCATCTTCTCCCTGAAGCTAGGACAGCAGAGTCCCTTCCCATCTTCCCCCTGAAGCTAGGACAGCAGAGTCCCTTCCCATCTTCCCCCTGAAGCTAGGACAGCAGAGTCCCTCCCCATCTTCCGAAAGCACCTGAAACCCTAACTCTTCACAGAGTATCATAAATCATCCCCCTCTAAAAAGCTCTGACTTTGCTGATAACTACTTTATTAAGACAAAGTGTACTTACTCTGCCTGTGATACATAGTTGTCCCACCTAGCTGTCTGAAGATCAATACACTAACTGTAAGTCTCTCTGGATAAGAGCGTCTACTAAATTACTAAAATCTCAAATGGAAATGAACGTGAGAGAAGAAGAAAGGTAAATGTTGATGTCTCCTCACCTCACTGGTCAAGCCCACAGCTCTGTGTATTTTAACCACGTGTCCCAGCAGGACCGGGTACTGCTGACCCACAACCCTCAGCGCGGGCAGGAATGGGGCCATGGAGGCGGGGCTAGCCTGTGACACGTACACCAGTGCACCCAGTAGAGTCTCGTTCAGAGAGGCATCGCCTAGGTAACCAACCAGGGAGGGCACCAGGGGGCTCAGCACCTGGAGGGGGGAGAGAGGAGGGAGAGAGGAGGGACGGGGGAGAGAGGAGGGAGAGAGGAGGGAGGGGGAGAGAGGAGGGAGAGAGGAGGGAGAGAGAGGGAGAGAGAGTGAGAGACAGGGGAAGAGAGAGACAGAGGGAGGGGGAGAGAGGAGGGAGAGAGGAGGGAGAGAGGAGTGAGGGGGAGGGAGAGAGGAGGGAGGGGGAGAGAGGAGGGAGGGGTGAGAGAGGAGGGAGAGAGGAGGGGGGGGGGGAGAGGGGGAGGGAGGGGGAGAGAGGAGGGAGAGAGGAGGGAGGGGGAGAGAGGAGGGAGGGGGAGAGAGAGGAGGGAAAGAGGAGGGAGGGGGAGAGAGGAGGGAAAGAGGAGGGAGGGAGGGAGAGAGAGGGAGAGAGAGAGAGAGAGACAGGGGAAGAGAGAGACAGAGGGAGGGGGAGAGAGGAGGGAGAGAGGAGGGAGAGAGGAGGGAGGGGAGGGAGAGAGGAGGGAGGGGGAGAGAGGAGGGAGGGGTGAGAGAGGAGGGAGAGAGGAGGGAGGGGGAGAGAGGAGGGAGGGGGAGAGAGGAGGGAAAGAGGAGGAGGGAGGGGGAGAGAGGAGGGAGGGGGAGGGAGGGGGAGGGAGAGAGGAGGGAGGGGGAGAGAGAGAGGGAGAGAGGAGGAGGGGGAGGGAGAGAGGAGGGAGGGGGAGAGAGGAGGGAGGGGTGAGAGAGGAGGGAGAGACGAGGGAGGGGGAGAGAGAGGAGGGAGGGGGAGAGAGGAGGGAAAGAGGAGGGAGGGGGAGAGAGGAGGGAGGGGGAGAGGGGGAGATTAAACCAGAGACTAGCATTGAGTTGAAAGATGGAAAAGATTCTAAAAGGTGTCATGAGAATATGTAGTATTTCATTAGGTTCCCCAGTAGCTACAGCCAAAGCTGCAGATACTCTTTCTGGGGTCCACATAAAACATGACATAATACATAACATTAACAGACAGGTACAGAACTACATACATTTGAAATAAGAATTCACACTTTCATGTTTTTATGTGTTAGCAATCCATGCAACACGTACTCCTAATAATGGCTACAGTGCAGTCCTGCATTTTGTTACAGTTACATACTGATACAGGAATCAGAGGATGAAGAGTAGGAAGAGGAGTAGAGAACATCAAGTTAAAAGAGGAGGAAGATGAGTAGAGAACAGAAAGAGGAGGAAGATGAGTAGAGAACATCAAGTTAAAAGAGGAGGAAGATGAGTAGAGAACATCAAGTTAAAAGAGGAGGTAGATGAGTATGGAACAGAAAGAGGAGGAAGATGAGTAGAGAACAGAAAGAGGAGGAAGATGAGTAGAGAACAGAAAGAGGAGGAAGATGAGTAGAGAACAGAAAGAGGAGGTAGATGAGTAGAGAACAGAAAGAGGAGGAAGATGAGTAGAGAACAGAAAGAGGAGGAAGATGAGTAGAGAACATCAAGTTAAAAGAGGAGGTAGATGAGTAGAGAACAGAAAGAGGAGGAAGAGGAGTAGAGAACATCAAGTTAAAAGAGGAGGAAGATGAGTAGAGAACAGAAAGAGGAGGAAGAGGAGTAGAGAACATCAAGTTAAAAGAGGAGGAAGATGAGTAGAGAACAGAAAGAGGAGGAAGAGGAGTAGAGAACATCAAGTTAAAAGAGGAGGTAGATGAGTAGAGAACAGAAAGAGGAGGAAGAGGAGTAGAGAACATCAAGTTAAAAGAGGAGGAAGATGAGTAGAAAACAGAAAGAGGAGGAAGAGGAGTAGAGAACATCAAGTTAAAAGAGGAGGAAGAGGAGTAGAGAACATCAAGTTAAAAGAGGAGGAAGAGGAGTAGAGAACAGAAAGAGGAGGAAGATGAGTAGAGAACAGAAAGAGGGGGAAGATGAGTAGAGAACAGAAAGAGGGGGAAGATGAGTAGAGAACAGAAAGAGGAGGAAGATGAGTAGAGAACAGAAAGAGGAGGAAGATGAGTAGAGAACAGAAAGTTAAGCTGAGGAAGATGAGTAGAGAACAGAAAGAGGAGGAAGATGAGGAGAGAACAGAAAGTTAAGCTGAGGAAGATGAGTAGAGAACAGAAAGTTAAGCTGAGGAAGATGAGTAGAGAACAGAAAGAGGAGGAAGATGAGTAGAGAACAGAAAGTTAAGCTGAGGAAGATGAGTAGAGAACAGAAAGTTAAGCTGAGGAAGATGAGTAGAGAACAGAAAGTTAAGCTGAGGAAGATGAGTAGAGAACAGAAAGAGGAGGAAGATGAGTAGAGAACAGAAAGTTAAGCTGAGGAAGATGAGTAGAGAACAGAAAGTTAAGCTGAGGAAGATGAGTAGAGAACAGAAAGTTAAGCTGAGGAAGATGAGTAGAGAACAGAAAGTTAAGGTTAGGAAGATACGTAGAGAACAGAAAGTTAAAAGAGGAGGAGGATGTGAAAGAGAAGTGTTGGTAGAATGGTAGTAGAGTTGAGATGGAGAGAGAGAGAGAGAGAGCAGAGTTGAAATGGAGAGAGAGAGAGCAGAGTTGAGAGAGAGAGAGAGAGAGAGAGAAAAGAGCAGAGTTGAGATGGAGAGAGAGAGAGAGAGAGCAGAGTTGAGATGGAGAGAGAGAGAGAGCAGAGTTGAGATGGAGAGAGAGAGAGAGAGAGCAGAGTTGAGATGGAGAGAGAGAGAGAGAGAGAGAGAGCAGAGTTGAGATGGAGAGAGAGAGAGAGAGAGCAGAGTTGAGATGGAGAGAGAGAGAGAGAAAGAGCAGAGTTGAGATGGAGAGAGAGAGAGAGAGAGAGAGAGCAGAGTTGAGATGGAGAGAGAGAGAGAGAAAGAGCAGAGTTGAGATGGAGAGAGAGAGAGAGAGAGAGAGAGAGAGAGAGAGAGAGAGAGAGAGAGAGAGAGAGAGAGAGAAGAGAGAGAGTTGAGATGGAGAGAGAGAGAGAGAGAGCAGAGTTGAGATGGAGAGAGAGAGAGAGAAAGAGCAGAGTTGAGATAGAGAGAGAGAGAGAGCAGAGTTGAGATGGAGAGAGAGAGAGAGAAAGAGCAGAGTTGAGATAGAGAGAGAGAGAGAGCAGAGTTGAGATGGAGAGAGAGAGAGGTGGTGACAGCAGTCCTAAGATCACTGAGATCTAAAACAGGACATCAGGCAAGACTGTTGAGAGGTCTGGGAGGAACACAGAAGAAAGAAGGGATCTGAGGGGAATTGAAAAGGAAGAGGGAACAGAAAAGAGGGGTGAAGCCTGAATATCATTATGTTCGCATGGAGACCTTAACCATCAAAGACATGGACACATACGGATACACACAGTGACGATGCGTCACGAGAGGCAGGTTGAGCGGAGCCCAGCATGCAATTCTGGTATTTCATGTCACAACAACATATTGTATCAGTTAACAAACAATTTGATCTAATAAGCGTATGTGGTCGTATATCCATTGTTTTGGGACATTTTCATTGAGTAAGTGATTGAGTAAGTCAGCCTCGCTCTGTGTTTTTTGTTGAGGAGGGGCAGAGAGAGAAAGTAGAGCGAGTGGGCGTCGTCCATCTTCTCTGGTTGCGCATGATTGGCTCATGGTACTGTCGCTCATGGGGACACGATGGAGAGAGAGAGAGAGAGCACCTGCTGGGAGAGATAGCCAGCAAAAGCCCCTCTTCGGTGCTCTCAGATAAATAACGTCTTGTGCCCAAGTAACTTTGATTGGACTGATGTGTCAACTTCGTAGCTAGCTAGTTGTTTACCAGGCACTGTTACCACGTCTTCAAGCTAGGTCGATTAGCTAGCTGAAACATGTCGACTAGCTTAGCTATATCCTGGAAATCCTTTTCAAACGTAGCATTATTAAGGAAATGTAGACATAAAACGTCTCGGTGTTCATTAGCCATCTAAACTTTAAAACATAGCAAGCTGGAAAAGAGGATTCACGTCAAATGGTTGGTTGGTGGATCACGGAGCAGTGGCTAACATCTGTTTTGAGGTCGGCTAGCTAATATTGTTGATGTTTGATGGAAGACTGTAATACACATGGAACCACATGTAGAAGAAGGGTTAGTTATAAATATATCGTATTTGATGGAAGCGCAACTGTGAGTTTACCCCATCAATATATTCATCTTTAAATCGCCACGGGACACACGCAAGCACACACACACACAGTGCACGCACACACACACACAGTGCAGGCACACACACACACACACGTGCACACACACGTGCACACACACAGTGCACGCACACACACACAGTGCATGCACACACACACACAGGGCACGCACACACACACACAGTGCACGCACACACACACAGTGCACACACACACACACACACAGTGCAGGCACACACACACACAGGGCACGCACACACACACACAGTGCAGGCACACACACACACACACACACACACACACAGAGACACAGTGCACGCACACACCAGTCTTTGAAGAGTTAGAGTTTTGACCCTTCCACCAGCTCTGTCGCTCTGACTGACCCCTGACTGACCCCTGGCTGACCCCTGACTGACCCCTGGCTGACCCCTGTCTTACCTGGTCGGTGAGAAACATGATGTCTTTTAGTCAGGGGGTGATCTCTGGGGTGATGAACAGCCTTGCTGTGAGACTCACTGGCTAAATTCAATCCCCTTTACTATCACCTCATTCCCTGTCCTGGCCAGACCACCATCACCCCAATACCACTATCACCCCAATACCACCATCACCACCATCACCCCAATACCACTATCACCCCAATACCACCATCACCACCATCACCCCAATACCACCATCACCCCAATACCACTATCACCCCAATACCACCATCACCCCACCATCACCCCAATACCACCATCACCACCATCACCACCATCACCACCATCACCCCAATACCACTATCACCCCAATACCACCATCACCACCATCACCCCAATACCACCATCACCACAATACCACCATCACCACCATCACCCCAATACCACCATCACCCTAATAACACCATCACCCTAATACCACATCACCACAATACCACCATCACCCGAATACCACCATCACCCTAATAACACATCACCCTAATACCACCATCACCCCAATACCACCATCACCCCAATACCACTATCACCCCAATACCACCATCACCCCAATACCACCATCACCACAATACCACCATCACCCCAATACCACCATCACCACCATCACCCCAATACCACTATCACCCCAATACCACCATCACCCCAATACCACCATCACCCCAATACCACCATCACCACCATCACCCCAATATCACCATCACCCCAATACCACCATCACCCCAATACCACCATCACCCCAATACCACTATCACCCCAATACCACCATCACCCCAATACCACTATCACCCCAATACCACCATCACCCCAATACCACCATCACCCCAATACCACCATCACCACAATACCACTATCACCCCAATACCACCATCACCTCAATACCACCATCACCCCAATACCACCATCACCCCAATACCACCATCACCCCAATACTACCATCACCACAATACCACTATCACCCCAATACCACCATCACCACCATCACCCCAATACCACCATCACCCCAATACCACCATCACCCCAATACCACCATCACCCCAATACCACTATCACCCCAATACCACCATCACCCCAATACCACCATCACCCCAATACCACCATCACCCCAATACCACCATCACCCCAATAACACCATCACCCGAATACCACCATCACCACAATACCACCATCACCCCAATACCACCATTACCACCATCACCCCAATACCACCATCACCCTAATAACACATCACCCTAATACCACCATCACCACAATACCACCATCACCCTAATACCACCATCACCACAATACCACCATCACCACCATCACCCCAATACAACCATCACCACAATACCACCATCACCACAATACCACCATCACCCTAATACCACCATCACCCCAATACCACCATCACCCCAATACCACCATCACAACCATCACACCAATACCACCATCACCCCAATACCACTATTACCCCAATACCACCATCACCCCAATACCACCATCACCCCAATGCCACCATCACCCCAATACCACCATCACAACCATCACACCAATACCACCATCACCCCAATACCACTATCACCCCAATACCACCATCACCCCAATACCACCATCACCCTAATAACACCATCACCCTAATACCACCATCACCACAATACCACCATCACCCAATACCACCATCACCCCAATACCACCATCACCACCATCAATACCACCATCACCCCAATACCACCATCACCCAATACCACCATCACCCTAATACCACCATCACCCCAATACCATCATCACTACCATCACCCCAATACCACCATCACCCCAATACCACCATCACACCAATACCACCATCACCCACCATCACCACCATCACCCCAATACCACCATCACCCCAATACCACCATCAACCCAATACCACCATCACCCCAATACCACCATCACCCCAATAACACCATCACCCGAATACCACCATCACCCTAATAACACATCACCCTAATACCACCATCACCACAATACCACCATCACCCTAATACCACCATCACCACAATACCAACATCACCTCAATACCACCATCACCACAATACCACCATCACCACCATCACCCCAATACAACCATCACCACAATACCACCATCACCACAATACCACCATCACCCTAATACCACCATCACCCCAATACCACCATCACCCCAATACCACCAGCACAACCATCACCCCAATACCACCATCACCCCAATACCACCATCACCCCAATACCACCATCACCCCAATACCACCATCACCCCAATACCACCATCACCACAATACCACCATCACCCTAATACCACCATCACCACAATACCACCATCACCCCAATACCACCATCACCACCATCACCCCAATACCACCATCACCACAATACCACCATCACCCTAATACCACCATCACCACAATACCACCATCACCTCAATACCACCATCACCACCATCACCCCAATACAACCATCACCACAATACCACCATCACCCTAATACCACCATCACCCCAATTCCACCATCACTACCATCACCCCAATACCACCATCACCCCAATACCACCATCACACCAATACCACCATCACCCCAATACCACCATCACCCCATCACCCCATACCACCATCACCCCAATACCACCATTACCACCATCACCCCAATACCACCATCACCCTAATAACACCATCACCCTAATACCACCATCACCCCAATACCACCATTACCACCATCACCCCAATACCACCATCACCCTAATAACACCATCACCCTAATACCACCATCACCACAATACCACCATCACCCCAATACCACCATAACCCCAATACCACCATCACCACCATCACCCCAATACCACCATCACCCCAATACCACTATTACCACCATCACCCCAATACCACCATCACCCCAATAACACCATCACCCGAATACCACCATCACCACAATACCACCATCACCCCAATACCACCATTACCACCATCACCCCAATACCACCATCACCCTAATAACACATCACCCTAATACCACCATCACCACAATACCACCATCACCACAATACCACCATCACCTCAATACCACCATCACCACAATACCACCATCACCACCATCACCCCAATACAACCATCAGCACAATACCACCATCACCACAATACCACCATCACCCTAATACCACCATCACCCCAATACCACCATCACCCCAATACCACCATCACCCCAATCACCACCATCACCCCAATACCACCATCACCCCAATAACCACCATCACCCCAATACCACCATCACCACAATACCACCATCACCCCAATACCACCATTACCACCATCACCCCAATACCACCATCACCCTAATAACACATCACCCTAATACCACCATCACCACAATACCACCATCACACTAATACCACCATCACCACAATACCACCATCACCTCAATACCACCATCACCCCAATACAACCATCACCACAATACCACCATCACCCTAATACCACCATCACCCCAATACCACCATCACCCCAATACCACCATCACTACCATCACCCAATACCACCATCACCCCAATACCACCATCACACCAATACCACCATCACCCCAATACCACCATCACCACCATCACCCCAATACCACCATCACCACAATACCACCATCACCCCAATACCACCATCACCCCAATACCACCATCACCACCATCACCCCAATACCACCATCACCCCAATACCACCATCACCCAATACCACCATCACCCCAATACCACCATCACCCTAATACACCATCACCCCAATACCACCATCACCCCAATACCACCATTACCACCATCACCCCTATACCACCATCACCCTAATACCACCATCACCCCAATACCACCATCACCCCAATACCACCATACCACCATCACCCTAATAACACCATCACCCTAATACCACCATCACCACAATACCACCATCACCCCAATACCACCATTACCACCATCACCCCATTACCACCATCACCCTAATAACACATCACCCTAATACCACCATCACCACAATACCACCATCACCCTAATACCACCATCACCACAATACCACCATCACCTCAATACCACCATCACCACAATACCACCATCACCACCATCACCCCAATACCACCATCACCCTAATCACCACCATCACCACCATCACCCAATACCACCATCACCACAATACCACCATCACCCCAATACCACCATCACCACCATCACCACCATCACCACCATCACCACAATACCACCATCACCCCAATACCACCATCACCACCATCACCACCATCACCACCATCACCACAATACCACCATCACCCTAATACCACCATCACCACCATCACCCCAATACCACCATCACCCCAATACCACCATCACCACCACCATCACCCCAATACCACTATCACCCCAATCACCACCATCACCCCAATACCACCATCACCACCATCACCCCAATACCACCATCACCCCAATACCACCATCACCCCAATACCACCATCACCCCAATACCACCATCAACACCATCAACCCAATACCACCATCACCCCAATACCACCATCACCCCAATACCACCATCACCCCAATACCACCATCACCCCAATACCACCATCACCCCAATACCACTATCACCCCAATACCACCATCACCACAATACCACCATCACCAAAATACCACCATCACCAAAATACCACCATCACCCCAATACCACCATCACCCCAATACCACCATCACCCCAATACCACCATCACCCATCACCCACAATACCACCATCACCCCCAATACCACCATCACCCCAATACCACCATCACCCCAATACCACCATCACCCCAATACCACCATCACCACAATACCACCATCACCCCAATACCACCATCACCCAAATACCACCATCACCCCAATACCACCATCACCACCATCACCCCAATACCACCATCACCCCAATATCACCATCACCCCAATACCACCATCACCCCAATACCACCATCACCCCAATACCACCATCACCCCAATACCACCATCACCCCAATACCACCATCACCACCATACCCCAATACCACCATCACCCCAATACCACCATCACCCCAATACCACCATCACCCCAATACCACCATCACCCCAATACCACCATCACACCATCACCCCAATACCACCATCACCCTAATAACACCATCACCCTAATACCACCATCACCCCAATACCACCATTACCACCATCACCCCAATACCACCATCACCCTAATAACACCATCACCCTAATACCATCATCACCACAATACCACCATCACCCCAATACCACCATCACCACAATACCACCATCACCCTAATACCACCATCACCCAATACCACCATCACCCCAATACCACCATCACCCCAATACCACCATCACCACCATCACCCCAATACCACCATCACCCCAATACCACCATCACCCAATACCACCATCACCCCAATACCACCATCACCACCATCACCCCAATACCACCATCACCCCAATACCACCATCACCCCAATACCACCATCACCCCAATACCACCATCACCCCAATACCACCATCACCCCAATACCACCATCACCCACCATCACCCCAATACCACCATCACCCCAATACCACCATCACCACCATCACCCCAATACCACCATCACCCCAATACCACCATCACCCCAATACCACCATCACCCCAATACCACCATCACCATCACCCCAATACCACCATCACCCTAATAACACCATCACCCTAATACCACCATCACCCCAATACCACCATTACCACCATCACCCCAATACCACCATCACCCTAATAACACCATCATCCTAATACCATCATCACCACAATACCACCATCACCATAATACCACCATCACCACAATACCACCATCACCTCAGTACCACCATCACCACAATACCACCATCACAACAATTCTACCATCACCACAATACCAACATCACCTTAATACCACGATCACCACAATACCACCATCACCCCAATAACACCATCACCACAATACCACCATCACCTCAATACCACCATCACCACCATCACCCCAATACAACCATCACCCCAATACCACAAATTACCACCATCACCCCAATACCACCGTCACCATCACCCCAATACCACCATCACCCAATACCACCATCACCCCAATACCACCATCACCCCAATACCACCATCACCCCAATACCACCATCACCCCAATACCACCATCACCCCAATACCACCATCACCACCATACCACCACCATCACCCCAATACCACCATCACCACCATCACCCCAATACCACCATCACCCAATACCACCATCACCACAATACCACCATCACCCCAATACCACCATCACCCCAATACCACCATCACCCCAATACCACCATCACCCAATACCACCATCACCACCATCACCCCAATACCACCATCACCATCACCCCAATACCACCATCACCCCAATACCACCATCACCCCAATACCACCATCACCCCAATACCACCATCACCCCAATACCACCATCACCCCAATACCACCATCACCCCAATACCACTATCACCCCAATACCACCATCACCACAATACCACCATCACCCCAATACCACCATCACCACCATCACCCCAATACCACCATCACCCCAATACCACCATCACCCCAATACCACCATCACCCCAATACCACCATCACCCCAATACCACCATCACCCCAATACCACCATCACCAATACCACCATCACCCCAATACCACCATCACCCCCAATACCACCATCACCAAAATACCACCATCACCACAATACCACCATCACCCCAATACCACCATCACCCCAATACCACCAATCACCACCATCACCCCAATACCACCATCACCCCAATACCACCATCACCCCAATACCACCATCACCCCATCACCATCAATACCACCATCACCACAATACCACCATCACCCCAATACCACCATCACCCCAATACCACCATCACCCCAATACCACCATCACCACCATCACCCCAATACCACCATCACCCCAATACCACCATCACCCCAATACCACCATCACCCCAATACCACCATCACCCCAATACCACCATCACCCCAATACCACCATCACCAATACCACCATCACCCCAATACCACCATCACCCCAATACCACCATCACCCCAATACCACCATCACCCCCCCATACCACCATCACCCCAATACCACCATCACCATCACCCCAATACCACCATCACCCTAATAACACCATCACCCTAATACCACCATCACCCCAATACCACCATCACCACCATCACCCCAATACCACCATCACCCTAATAACACCATCACCCTAATACCACCATCACCACAATACCACCATCACCCCAATACCACCATCACCACAATACCACCATCACCCCAATACCACCATCATCCCAATACCACCATCACCCCAATACCACCATCACCAATACCACCATCACCACCATCACCCCAATACCACCATCACCCCAATACCACCATCACCCCAATACCACCATCACCCCAATACCACCATCACCACCATCACCACCAATACCACCATCACCCCAATACCACCATCACCCCAATACCACCATCACCCCAATACCACCATCACCCCAATACCACCATCACCACAATACCACTATACCCCAATACCACCATCACCCCAATACCACCATCACCCCAATACCACCATCACCACCATCACCCCAATACCACCATCACCCCAATACCACCATCACCCCAATACCACCATCACCCCAATACCACCATTACCACCATCACCCCAATACCACCATCACCCCAATACCACCATTACCACCATCACCCCAATACCACCATCACCATAATAACACCATCATCATAATACCACCATCACCTCAGTACCACCATCACCACAATACCACCATCACAACAATTCTACCATCACCACAATACCAACATCACCTTAATACCACGATCACCACAATACCACCATCACAACCCCAATACCACCATCACCCTAATACCACCATCACCCTAATACCACCATCACCACAATACCACCATCACCCCAATACACCATCACCACAATACCACCATCACCCAATACCACCATCACCACCATCACCCCAATACCACCATCACCCCAATACCACCATCACCACCAATACCACCATCACCCCAATACCACCATCACCCCAATACCACCATCACCCCAATACCACCATCACCCCAATACCACCATCACCCCAATACCACCATCACCCCAATACCACTATCACCCCAATACCACCATCACCCCAATACCACCATCACCCCAATACCACCATCACCCCAATACCACCATCACCCCAATACCACCATCACCACCATCACCCCAATACCACCATCACCACAATACCACCATCACCACCATCACCACCATCACCCCAATACCACCATCACCCCAATACCACCATCACCACCATCACCCCAATACCACCATCACCCCAATACCACCATCACCCCAATACCACCATCACCCCAATACCACTATCACCCCAATACCACCATCACCCCAATACCACCATCACCCCAATACCACCATCACCCCAATACCACCATCACCCCAATACCACCATCACCACAATACCACCACCACCCCAATACCACCATCACCACCATCACCACCAATACCACCATCACCCCAATACCACCATCACCCCAATACCACCATCACCCTAATACCACCATCACCACCATCACCCCAATACCACCATCACCCCAATACCACCATCACCCCAATACCACCATCACCCCAATACCACCATCACCCCAATACCACCATCACCCCAATAACACCATCACCCCAATACACCATCACCCCAATACCACCATCACCCCAACCATACCACCATCACCCCAATACCACCATCACCCCAATACCACCATTACCACCATCACCCCAATACCACCATCACCCTAATAACACCATCACCCTAATACCACCATCACCCCAATACCACCATTACCACCATCACCACAATACCACCATCACCCTAATAACACCATCACCCTAATACCACCATCACCACAATACCACCATCACCCCAATACCACCATCACCCCAATACCACCATCACCCCAATACCACCATTACCACCATCACCCCAATACCACCATCACCACCATCACCCCAATACCACCATCACCCCAATACCACCATCACCCCAATACCACCATCACCACACCATCACCACCATCACCACCATCACCCCAATACCACCATCACCCCAATACCACCATCACCCTAATACCACCATCACCCCAATACCACCATCACCACCATCACCCCAATACCACCATCACCCCAATACCACCATCACCCCAATCACCACCATCACCCCAATACCACCATCACCACAATACCACCATCACCCCAATACCACCATCACCCCAATACCACCATCACCCAAATACCACCATCACCACAATACCACCATCACCCCAATACCACCATCACCCCAATACCACCATCACCCCAATACCACCATCACCACCATCACCCCAATAACACCATCACCCCAATACCACCATCACCCAATACCACCATCACCACCATCACCCCAATAACCACCATCACCCACCCCAATACCACCATCACCACAATACCACCATCACCCCAATACCACCATCACCCCAATACCACCATCACCCAATACCACCATCACCACCATCACCCCAATAACACCATCACCCCAATACCACAATCACCCAAATACCACCATCACCCCAATACCACCATTACCACCATCACCCCAATACCACCATTACCACCATCACCCCAATAGCACCATCACCCTAATAACACCATCGCCCTAATACCACCATCACCCCAATACCACCATCACCCTAAAAACACCATCACCCTAATACCACCATCACCACAATTCCACCATCACCACAATACCAACATCACCCCAATACCACCATTACCACCATCACCCCAATACCACCATCACCCCAATACCACCATTACCACCATCACCCCAATACCACCATCACCATAATAACACCATCATCATAATACCACCATCACCTCAGTACCACCATCACCACCCACCATCACACAATCACCCCAATACCCATCACCACAATACCAACATCACCTTAATACCACGATCACCACAATACCACCATCACCCCAATAACACCATCACCACAATACCACCATCACCTCAATACCACCATCACCACCATCACCCCAATACAACCATCACCCCAATACCACAAATTACCACCATCACCCCAATACCACCGTCACCCTAATAACACCATCACCCTAATACCACCATCACCCCAATACCACCATTACCACCATCACCCCAATACCACCATCACCCTAATAACACCATCACCCCAATACCACCATCACCACAATACCACCATCACCCCAATACCACCATCACCCTAATACCACCATCACCCTAATACCACCATCACCACAATACCACCATCACCCTAATACCACCATCACCACAATACCACCATCACCCAATACCACCATCACCACAATACCACCATCACCCCAATACCACCATCACCACAATACCACCAATCACCACCATCACCACCATCACCACCATCACCCCAATACCACCATCACCCCAATACCACCATCACCCCATCACCCCAATACCACCATCACCCCAATACCACCATCACCCCAATACCACCATCACCCCAATACCACCATCACCCCAATACCACCATCACCACAATACCACCATCACCCCAATACCACCATCACCACCATCACCCACCCCAATACCACCATCACCCCCATATCACCCCAATACCACCATCACCCCAATACCACCATCACCCCAATACCACCATCACCACCATCACCCCAATACCACCATCACCACAATAACACCATCACCCCAATACCACCATCACCCCAATACCACCATCACCCCAATACCACCATTACCACCATCACCCCAATACCACCATCACCCACAATAACACCATCACCCCAATACCACCATCACCCTAATACCACCATCACCCCAATACCACCATCACCCCAATACCACCATCACCCCAATACCACCATCACCCCAATACCACCATCACCCTAATACCACCATCACCCCAATACCACCATCACCCCCTCAATACCACCATCACCCCAATACCACCATCACCACAATACCACCATCACCTCAATACCACCATCACCCCAATACCACCATCACCCCAATACCACCATCACCACAATACCACCATCACCCCAATACCACCATCACCCTAATACCACCATCACCCTAATACCACCATCACCCCAATACCACCATCACCCCAATACCACCATCACCAATACCACCATCACCCAATACCACCATCACCCCAATACCACCATCACCCCAATACCACCATCACCACAATACCACCATCACCCCAATACCACCATCACCCCAATACCACCATCACCCCAATACCACCATCACCCCAATACCACCATCACCGCAATACCACCATCACCCCAATACCACCATCACCCCAATACCACCATCACCACAATACCACCATCACCCCAATACCACCATCACCCCAATACCACCATCACCACCATCACCCCAATACCACCATCACCCCAATACCACCATCACCCCAATACCACCATCACCCCAATACCACCATCACCACAATACCACCATCACCACAATACCAACATCACCCCAATACCACCATTACCACCATCACCCCAATAACACCATCACCACAATACCACCATCACCCCAATACCACCATCACCACCATCACCACCATCACCACCATCACCCCAATACCACCATCACCCCAATACCACCATCACCATCACCACAATACCACCATCACCCCAATACCACCATCACCACAATACCACCATCACCCCAATACCACCATCACCCCAATACCACCATCACCCCAATACCACCATCACCCCAATACCACCATCACCCCAATACCACCATCACCCCAATACCACCATCACCACCATCACCCCAATACCACCATCACCCCAATACCACCATCACCCCAATACCACCATCACCCCAATACCACCATCACCCCAATACCACCATCACCCCAATACCACCATCACCCCAATACCACCATCACCCCAATACCACCATCACCCCAATACCACCATCACCCCAATACCACCATCACCCCAATACCACCATCACCACCAATACCACCATCACCCACCCCAATACCACCATCACCCCAAACCACCATCACTACCATCACCCCAATACCACCATCACCCCAATACCACCATCACCCCAATACCACCATCACCCCAATACCACCATCACCCCAATACCACCATCACCCCAATACCACCATCACCCCAATACCACCATCACCACCATCACCCCAATACCACCATCACCCCAATACCACCATCACCCCAATACCACCATCACCCCAATACCACCATCACCCCAATACCACCATCACCCCAATACCACCATCACCACCATCACCCACCCTAATACCACCATCACCCCAATACCACCATCACCACCATCACCCCAATACCACCATCACCACAATACCACCATCACCCCAAACCACCATCACCCCAATACCACCATCACCACCATCACCCCAATACCACCATCACCCCAATACCACCATCACCCCAATACCACCATCACCCCAATACCACCATCACCCCAATACCACCATCACCCCAATACCACCATCACCCAATACCACCATCACCACCAATCACCCCATACCACCATCACCCCAATACCACCATCACCCCAATACCACCATCACCCCAATACCACCATCACCCCAATACCACCATCACCACCCATCACCCCAATACCACCATCACCCCAATACCACCATCACCACCAATACCACCATCACCACAATACCACCATCACCCCAATACCACCATCACCCCAATACCACCATCACCCCAATACCACCATCACCCCAATACCACCATCACCCCAATACCACCATCACCACAATACCACCATCACCCCAATACCACCATCACCACAATACCACCATCACCACAATACCACCATCACCCCAATACCAATACCACCATCACCCCAATACCACCATCACCACATCACCCCCAATGCCACCATCACCACCATCACCCCAATACCACCATCACCCCAATACCACCATCACCCCAATACCACCATCACCCCAATACCACCATCACCCCAATACCACCATCACCCCAATACCACCATTACCATCACCCCACCATACCACCATCACCCCAATACCACCATCACCCCAATACCACCATTACCACCATCACCCCAATACCACCATCACCATAATAACCACCATCATCCCCAATACCATCACCACAATACCACCATCACCCCAATACCACCATCACCCCAATACCACCATCACCTCAGTACCATCACCACCATCACCCCAATACCACCATCACCCAATACTACCATCACCACAATACCAACATCACCCTAATACCACCATCACCCCAATACCACCATCACCCCAATACCACCATCACCACAATACCACCATCACCACCATCACCCCAATACCACCATCACCCCAATACCACCATTACCACCATCACCCCAATACCACCATCACCCTAATAACACCATCACCCTAATACCACCATCACCCCAATACCACCATCACCACCATCACCCCAATACCACCATCACCCAATAACACCATCACCCTAATACCACCATCACCCCAATACCACCATCACCCCAATACCACCATCACCCTAATAACACATCACCCTAATACCACCATCACCACAATACCACCATCACCCTAATACCACCATCACCACAATACCACCATCACCTAAACCACCACCATCACCACAATACCACCATCACCACCATCACCCCAATACCACCATCACCACAATACCACCATCACCCCATACCACCACCATCACCAATACCACCATCACCCCAATACCACCATCACCCCAATACCACCATCACCCCAATACCACCATCACCCCAATACCACCATCACCCCAATACCACCATCACCCCAATACCACCATCACCCCAATACCACCATCACCACAATACCACCATCACCCCAATACCACCATCACCACAATACCACCATCACCCCAATACCACCATCACCCCAATACCACCATCACCCTAATACCACCATCACCACAATACCACCATCACCCCAATACCACCATCACCCCAATACCACCATCACCCCAATACCACCATCACCACACCCCAATACCACCATCACCCCAATACCACCATCACCCCAATACCACCATCACCCCAATACCACCATCACCACCACCATCACCCCAATACCACCATCACCAATACCACTCACCCCAATACCACCATCACCCCAATACCACCATCACCCCAATACCACCATCACCACAATACCACTATCACCCCAATACCACCATCACCCTAATACCACCATCACCACCATCACCACCATCCACCATCATACCACCATCACCAAACCACCATCACTACCATCACCCCAATACCACCATCACCCCAATACCACCATCACACCAATACCACCATCACACCAATACCACCATCACCACCATCACCCCAATACCACCATCACCACAATACCACCATCACCCCAATACAACCATCACCACCATCACCCCAATACCACCATCACCCGAATACCACTATCACCCCAATACCACTATCACCCCAATACCCCATCACCCCAATACAACCATCACCCCAATACCACCATCACCACCATCACCCCATTACCACCATCACCCCAATACCACCATCACCATCATCACCACAATGCCACCATCACCACCATCACCCCAGTACCACCATCACCCCAATACCACCATCACCACCATCACCCCAATACCACCATTACCCCAATACCACCATCACCCCAGTACCACCATCACCCCAGTTCCACCATCACCCCAATACCACCATCACCCCAATACCCCCACCCAGATTTCACTCCAACATTCCAATATGGCTGACACAATACCATTAATATAATCATGTTTTAAATGAGAGACATCTTTCAGATGAGTGTACTAACATGCCCCCACTGTGGTACAACAGGCCCCCACTGTGGTACAACAGGCCCCACTGTGGTACAACAGGCCCCCACTGTGGTACAACATGCCCCCACTGTGGTACAACATGCCCCCACTGTGGTACAACAGGCCCCCACTGTGGTACAACAGGCACCCACTGTGGTACAACATGCCCCCACTGTGGTACAACAGGGCCCCACTGTGGTACAACAGGCCCCCACTGTGGTACAACATGCCCCCACTGTGGTACAACATGCCCCCACTGTGGTACAACAGGCCCCCACTGTGGTACAAACATGCCCCCACCTTGGCATTCTCCCCTTAGTCTTCAGTACTCTCCATTACTCTCCCTTTAGTCTTCAGTACTCTCCATTACTCTCCCCTTAATCTTCAGTACTCTCCATTAGTCTTCAGTACTCCCCATTACTCTCTCCTTAGTCTTCAGTACTCTCCATTACTCTCTCCTTGGTCTTCAGTACTCTCCATTACTCTCTCCTTAGTCTTCAGTTCTCTCCATTACTCTATCCTTCGTCTTCAGTACTCTCCATTACTCTCTCCTTAGTCTTCAATACTCTCAATTACTCTCTCCTTAGTCTTCAGTACTCTCCATTACTCTCCCCATTTGTCTTCAGTACTCCCCTTAGTCTTCAGTACTCTCCGTTACTCTCTCCTTAGTCTTCAGTACTCTCCATTACTCTCTCCTTAGTCTTCAATACTCTCCATTACTCTCCATTACTCTCTCCTTGGTCTTCAGTACTCTCCATTAGTCTTCAGTTCTCTCCATTACTCTCTCCTTAGTCTTCAGTACTCTCCATTACTCTCTCCTTAGTCTTCAGTTCTTCCATTACTCTCCATTAGTCTTCAGTACTCTCCATTACTCTCTCCTTAGTCTGCAGTACTCTCCATTACTCTCTCCTTAGTCTGCAGTACTCTCCATTACTCTCTCCTTAGTCTTCAGTACTCTCCATTACTCTCTCCTTAGTCTGCAGTACTCTCCATTACTCTCTCCTTAGTCTTCAGTACTCTCCATTACTCTCCCTTAGTCTTCAGTACTCTCCATTAGTCTTCAGTAGTCTTCAGTACTCTCTCCTTAGTCTGCAGTACTCTCCATTACTCTCTCCTGAGTCTACAGTACTCTCCATTACTCTCCCCTTAGTCTTCAGTACTCTCCATTAGTCTTCAGTTCTCTCCCCTTAGTCTTCAGTACTCTCCATTACTCTCTCCTTAGTCTGCAGTACTCTCCATTACTCTCTCCTTAGTCTGCAGTACTCTCCATTACTCTCCCTTTTTTTTTAGCTTTATTTAACTAGACAAGTCAGTTAATTAAAAAATGTTTATTTTCAATGACGGCCTAGGAATAGTGGGTTAACTGCCTGTTCAGGGGCAGAACAACAGATTTTTACCTTGTCAGCTCGGGATTTGAACTTGCAACCTCTCGGTTACTATTCCAACGCTGTAACCACTAGGCTACCTGCCACCCCTTAGTCTCCATTACTCTCCATTACTCTCCCTTTCAGTCCATTACACTCCATTACCCTCCCTTAGTGTCCATTAGTCTCCATTACTCTCATTACAGTCCATTACTCTCCATTACTCTGCCTTAGTGTCCATTACTCTCCATTACTCTCCATTACTCTCCCTTAGTGTCCATTAGTCTCCATTACTCTCCCTTACAGTCCATTACTCTCCATTACTCTCCCTTAGTGTCCATTACTCTCCCTTAGTCTCCATTACTCTCCCTTACAGTCCATTACTCTCCATTACTCTCCCTTAGTGTCCATTAGTCTCCATTACTCTCCCTTACAGTGTCCATTACTCCATTACTCTCCATTACTTCCCTTAGTGTCAGTCCATTACTCTCCCTTAGTGTCCATTACTCTCCATTACTCTCCATTACTCTCCCTTAGTGTCCATTAGTCTCCATTACTCTCCCTTACAGTCCATTACTCTCCATTTGTCTTCTATCCTTAGTCTTCAGTACTCTCCATTACTCTCTCCTTAGTCTTCAATACTCTCCATTACTCTCCATTACTCTCTCCTTGGTCTTCAGTACTCTCCATTAGTCTTCAGTTCTCTCCATTACTCTCTCCTTAGTCTTCAGTACTCTCCATTACTCTCTCCTTAGTCTGCAGTACTCTCCATTACTCTCTCCTTAGTCTGCAGTACTCTCCATTACTCTCTCCTTAGTCTTCAGTACTCTCCATTACTCTCTCCTTAGTCTGCAGTACTCTCCATTACTCTCCCCTTAGTCTTCAGTACTCTCCATTAGTCTTCAGTACTCTCCATTACTCTCTCCTTAGTCTGCAGTACTCTCCATTACTCTCTCCTGAGTCTACAGTACTCTCCATTACTCTCCCCTTAGTCTTCAGTACTCTCCATTAGTCTTCAGTTCTCTCCCCTTAGTCTTCAGTACTCTCCATTACTCTCTCCTTAGTCTGCAGTACTCTCCATTACTCTCCCTTTTTTTTAGCTTTATTTAACTAGACAAGTCAGTTAAGAAAAAATGTTTATTTTCAATGACGGCCTAGGAATAGTGGGTTAACTGCCTGTTCAGGGGCAGAACAACAGATTTTTACCTTGTCAGCTCGGGATTTGAACTTGCAACCTCTCGGTTACTATTCCAACGCTGTAACCACTAGGCTACCTGCCACCCCTTAGTCTCCATTACTCTCCATTACTCTCCCTTACAGTCCATTACACTCCATTACTCTCCCTTAGTGTCCATTAGTCTCCATTACTCTCATTACAGTCCATTACTCTCCATTACTCTGCCTTAGTGTCCATTACTTACTCTCCATTACTCTCCCTTAGTGTCCAATAGTCTCCATTACTCTCCCTTACAGTCATTACTCTCCAATACTCTCCCTTAGTGTCCATTACTCTCCCTTAGTCTCCATTACTCTCCATTACTCTCCCTTACAGTCCATTACACTCCATTACTCTCCCTTAGTGTCCATTAGTCTCCATTACTCTCCCTTACAGTCCATTACTCTCCATTACTCTCCCTTAGTGTCCATTACTCTCCATTACTCTCCCTTAGTGTCTATTAGTCTCCATTACTCAGTCCATTACTCTCCATTACTCTCCCTTAGTGTCCATTACTCTCCCTTAGTCTCCATTACTCTCCCTTACAGTCCATTACTCTCCATTACTCTCCCTTACAGTCCATTACTCTCCATTACTCTCCATTACTCTCCCTTAGTGTCCATTACTCTCCCTTACAGTCCATTACTCTCCATTACTCTCCATTACTCTCCCTTAGTGTCCATTACTCTCCATTACTCTCCCTTAGTCTCCATTACTCTCCATTACTCTCCATTACTCTTCCTTAGTCTCCATTACTCTCCATTACTCTCCCTTAGTGTCCATTAGTCTCCATTACTCTCCATTACTCTCCCTTAGTCTCCCCTTAGTGTCCATTACTCTCCCCTTGGTCTCCCCTTAGTCTCCATTACTCTCCCTTAGTCTCCCCTTAGTCTCTCCTTAGTCTCCATTACTCTCCCTTAGTCTCTCCTTAGTGTCCATTAGTCTCCATTACTCTCCATTACTCTCTCTGGAGTGCAGTACAGTATTAATTCACCCATTACCCTCCTCATCCTAGACCCCACTCTCTGGAGTGCAGTACAGTATTAATAAACCCATTACTCTCCTCATCCTAGACCCCACTCTCTGGAGTGCAGTACAGTATTAATAAACCCATTACTCTCCTCATCCTAGACCCCACTCTCTGGAGTGCAGTACAGTATTAATAAAGCCATTACTCTCCTCATCCTAGACCCCACTCTCTGGAGTGCAGTACAGTATTAATAAACCCATTACTCTCCTCATCCTAGACCCCACTCTCTGGAGTGCAGTACAGTATTAATAAAGCCATTACTCTCCTCATCCTAGACCCCACTCTCTGGAATGCAGTACAGTATTCATTCACCCATGTATGAATTCTGGACTTTCTCATATCTAATGTGTTCTCTGAATGCGCTCCATTCCTCCAGCATCAGATGCCATTTTGCTAGGTTTTTTTTTACAGGCAAGTCACTCACACACACGCTCATATAAATGACACACACACACACACACACACACAGGCACGCACTGAGCAATCGCACACATACCTGTGGCTGTTGCTCGGCGACCATCTGGATCAGCCTCAGCAGGTGTTGTTGCTCCGGTGACTCGAGCTGTGACATCATGGCCGTCAGGTTGCCTAGGTGACGATGGATGGCATGGGGCAGTTTGGGGTAGACGGACGGCAACACGCGTAGGAGCATGTGGTTACCTAGACGACACGGCAAGAGACAGGTTCCATGTAAAACTATGTTTGTGACAACAGATTCAAGGTCTCACAGATTCAAGGTCTCACAGATTCAAGGTCTCACAGATTCAAGGTCTCACAGATTCAAGGTCTCACAGATTCAAGGTCTCACAGATTCACAGTCTCACAGATTCACGGTCTCACAGATTCAAGGTCTCACAGATTCACGGTCTCACAGATTCAAGGTCTCACCAATATTTCTTCACTGACGTTCATCCTTCAGGAAGAATGTAAAATCTTGCTGTATAAATGAACATGTGTACCAGAAACATTCAATATTTCCCAAGAGACATATCTAATATCTCATGCATCTGAACAATGACTTTGTCTTCAAGTACTAGCTTTATTCCTTATGACATTACATGAACACAAACAATGACTTTTTTGTTAAATTCGTAGCTTTTTCAATAAAGTAAATCGGGATTGATTTATGTCCCCACAGTAAAAGGCTGGATTTAATAGAATGAGTGAACCTGTGGGGTAAACCTGGTCATGATTTACTCTATCGGGGGCAAAACTATGTGACGTTCCTACAGAATGACTGTGTCCTCCTAATCAAAGGCCTATGTTGTTGTTGATGTTCTTGTTGTTGTTGATGTTGTTTGTGTTCTTTTCCTTTGTTTTCGGGTTTAATCAATGTAATTATTTCATTTTATTTTAAATGTCAAACCACATCATCTGCAGGACATATGGCATTGGTGAGACCGAGAGAGAAAGAGTGAGACAACGAGATAGAAAGGAAGAAAGAAAGAGGGGGTAGAGAACAATAAAGAGAAAGAGAGAGTGAGAGAGAAAGAGAGAATTCAGAATGTAGAATTCTGCAAAAATATCCTCCGTGTACAACGTAGAACACCAAATAATAAATGCAGAGCAGAATTAGGCCGATACCCGCTAATTATCAAAATCCAGAAAAGAGACGTTAAATTTTACAACCACGTAAAAGGAAGCGATTCCCAAACCTTCCATAACAAAGCCATCACCTACAGAGAGATAAACCTGGAGAAGAGTCCCCTAAGCAAGCTGGTCCTGGGGCTCTGTTCACAAACACAAACACACCCCACAGAGCCCCAGGACAGCAGCACATTTAGACCCAACCAAATCATGAGAAAACAAAAAGATAATTAACAAATTAACAAAAAAACTGAGCAAACTAGAATGCTATCTGGCCCTAAACAGAGAGTACACAGTGGCAGAATACCTGATCACTGTGACTGAACCAAACTTAAGGAAAGCTTTGACTATGTACAGACTCAGTGAGCATAGCCTTGCTATTGAGAAAGGCAGCCGTGGGCAGACCTGGCTCTCAAGAGAAGACGGGCTATGTGCACACTGCCCACAAAATAAGGTGGAAACTGAGCTACACTTCCTAACCTCCTGCCCAATGTATGACCATATTAGAGAGACATATTTCCCTCAGATTACACAGATCCACAAAGAATTTGAAAACATATCCAATTTTGATAAACTCCCATATCTACTGGGTGAAATACCACAGTGTGACATCACAGCTGCAATATTTGTGACCTGTTGCCACGAGAAAAGGGCAACCAGTGAAGAACAAACACCATTTAAAATACAACCCATATTTATGTTGATTTATTTTATCTTCTGTCCTTTAACCATTTGTACATTGTTAAAACACTGTATATATATAATATGACATTTGTAATGTCTTTATTGTTTTGAAACTTCTGTATGTGTAATGTTTACTGTTAATTTTTATTGTTTATTTCACTTTATATATTCACTTTATATATTATCTACCTCACTTGCTTTGGCAATGTTAACACATGTTTCCCATGCCAATAAAGCCCTTGAATTGAATTGAATTGAATTGAATTGAATTGAGAGAGAGAGAGAGAGAGAGAGAGAGAGAGAGAGAGAGAGACAGAGACAGAGACAGAGAGACAGAGAGAGAGAGAGAGAGAGAGAGAGAGAGACAGAGAGAGAGAGAGAGAGAGAGAGAGACAGAGAGAGAGAGAGAGAGACAGAGAGAGAGAGAGAGAGAGACAGAGAAAGAGAAAGAGAGAGAGGAGAAGTTAGGAGGTGTGTACAGTATATCAGGGTTAGAAGTAGAGAACAATAGAGACAGATGATAACTTTGTCCTATCATCTATCATAGTTTAGAACTGTTCTGCTTTGGTAAAAATCAACATGCACTTCTTGCCTATACAAATGTTATGAATTGGATTGAATTGAACAACAGAGGAGACAAAGAGACAGAAACAAGAGAGGCCTCCAGTCTTCCTGCCCGCTGAATGTATGTCGTTATCTACTGGGTC
>NC_056442.1:53212359-53214859 GCF_018296145.1 Oncorhynchus tshawytscha | reverse complement strand
GGATGTTCTCTGTTTAGTGAGTCCTCCAGATCAGAGGCAGTAGATGACCAGGGATGTTCTCTGTTTAGTGAGTCCTCCTGATCAGAGGCAGTAGATGACCAGGGATGTTCTCTGTTTAGTGAGTCTGCCAGATCAGAGGCAGTAGGGATGACCAGGGATGTTCTCAATATCCCCCAGTCACCTCCGTTAAGTTGTGTGTTAGGAGGTCAAGACAGGGAGGTCACCCTCCCCTCTCTCATGTGTTATTAAATAAAGGAGGAAAGTGCTTTCATGTTTTTAAGACCTCAGGGTAGCACGTCCACCCACTTGCTTCAGAGAATGAGAGAGAGAGGAAGAGAGAGAGGGAAAGAGACAGGGAGGGAGAGAGGGAGAGAGAGGGGCAGGGAGAGAGACAGGGAGAGAGAGAGGCAGGGAGAGAGACAGGGAGAAAGAGAAGCAGGGAGAGACAGGGAGAGAGACAGGGAGAGAGAGAGACAAGGAGAGAGAGAGGCAGGGAGAGAGACAGGGAGTGAGAGAGGCAGGGAGAGAGATAGGGAGTGAGAGAGGCAGGGAGAGAGAGGGGCAGGGAGAGAGACAGGGAGTGAGAGAGGCAGGGAGAGAGAGAGGCAGGGAGAGAGAAAGAGAAATAGAGAGGCAGGGAGAGAGACAGGGAGTGAGAAAGAGAGGCAAGGAGAGAGACAGGGAGATAGAGAGGTAGGGAGAGAGACAGGGAGATAGAGAGGTAGGGAGAGAGACAGGGAGTGGGAGAGGCAGGGAGAGAGACATGGAGTGAGAAAGAGAGAGGGAGAGAGACAGGAAGAGAGACAGGGAGAGAGACATGGAGAGAGAGAGACAGGGAGAGAGACGGAGTGAGAAAGAGAGAGGCAGGGAGAGAAACAGGGAGAGAGAGAGGCAGGGAGAGAGACAGGGAAAGAGAGAGATAGGGAGAGAGACAGGAAGAGAGACAGGGAGAGAGACAGGGAGAGAGAGACAGGGAGAGAGAGACAGGGAGAGAGACAGGGAGTGAGAAAGAGAGAGGCAGGGAGAGAGACAGGGAGAGAGAGAGGCAGGGAGAGAGAAAGACAGGGAGAGAGACAGGGAGAGAGACAGGGAGTGAGAAAGAGAGAGGCAGGGAGAGAGAGAGGCAGGGAGAGAGACAGGGAGAGAGAGAGACAGAGAGAGAGAGAAACAGGGAGAGAGACAGGGGAGAGAGACAGGGAGAGAGACAGGGAGTGAGAAAGAGAGGCAGGGAGAGAGAGGCAGGGAGAGAGAAAGAGGCATGGAGAGCAGGGAGAGAGACAGGGAGAGAGAGAGGCAGGGAGAGAGACAGGGAGAGAGACAGGGAGAGAGAGAGACAGAGAGAGAGAAACAGGGAGAGAGACAGGGGGAGAGAGAGGCAGGGAGAGAGACAGGGAGTGAGAAAGAGAGGCAGGGAGAGAGAGAGGCAGGGAGAGAGAAAGAGGCATGGAGAGAGACAGGGAGTGAGAGAGAGGGAGAGAGACAGGGAGAGAGACAGGGAGAGAGAGAGACAGGGAGTGAGAAAGAGAGGCAGGGAGAGAGACAGGGAGAGAGTGAGGCAGAGAGACAGGGAGAGAGAGAGGCAGGGAGTGAGACAGGAAGAGAGAGAGGCAGGGAGAGAGACAGAGAGAGAGACAGGGAGAGAGAGAGAGAGAGAGAGAGAGAGAGAGAGAGAGAGAGGGAGAGAGAGAGGCAGGGAGAGAGACAGGGAGAGAGACAGGAAGAGAGAGGCAGGGAGAGAGACAGGGAGAGAGAGAGGCAGGGAGAGAGTCAGGGAGAGAGACAGGAAGAGAGAGAGGCAGGGAGAGAGACAGGGAGAGAGAGAGGCAGGGAGGAGAGAGGGAGAGAGGAGGCAGGGAGAGAGAAGGGAGAGAGAGAGAGGGAGAGAGAGCAGGAGAGAAAGGGGGCATGTGGGGGTGGGAGGGGTGGAGTCAAATCCTTAAAAATCCCATGAGGAAGTAATTACGCCATCCCCCCTGAATACACACACACACACACACACACACACACACACACACAAACACACACACGTTGAGTCAGTTGGAACAATAAATAAATAAACTAAAGTGAGAGCGAGAACAATATCCCCATTTAGAACCCCCCCAAATGAGTCCCATTCACACCCACCCCTATCCTAACCCACTCACCCCTATCCTAACCCACCCACCCATATCCTAACCCACCCACCCCTATCCTAAACCACCCACCCCTATCCTAACCCACCCACCCCTATCCTAACCCACCCACCCCTACCTACCCACCCACCCACCCCTATCCTACCTACCCACACGCCCACCCCTATCCTCACCCACCCGCCCCTATCCTAACCCACCCACCGCCCCTATCCTAACCCACCCACCCGCCCCTATCCTAACCCTATCCTAACCCACCCACCCGCCCCTATCCTAACCCACCCACCCGCCCCTATCCTAACCACCCACCCGCCCCTATCCTAACCCACCCACCCGCCCCTATCCTAACCCACCCACCCGCCCCTATCCTA
>NC_056442.1:53194859-53207359 GCF_018296145.1 Oncorhynchus tshawytscha | reverse complement strand
AGATAAATTCATATTTTACTTGAAGTTAAATCTTGCATTTTTAACTTGCTAAAAAAAAAAAACTTCCAGAGAAAAGTTACCATTGCGTCTTCCTCTGCAATCAATCACGTCGCTGTCTGCTGACCTATAATGCCTGGTCTTGAATGCGGTGGAATTGGATTGGTTTTACAAGAGCAAAGATTTCTCATCCGAGTGGAGAGGTGCAACTGAAGCACAAAATGTGTCTGAAGCCGAGCAGAAATTACAATCGGTTTTCCATCTGCATTTACAAAACACAGCAAGATATATTTTCTGCATTATATTATTATTATTATTTATTTTTTTTGCATTAAAAAACAGAATTCTGCTTCAAGGCAGCCCCTGGAAGTCTATTTAATAGGTATGATTGGCAGGCCTATGTATGGCTGGGCTCAGTCAGTGTGTGTACAGATATCATACTAAAAGAGTTTGATTTTAGAATCATTGTGGATACGTTCTGCTTGTGTGGGCTGTAAAAGTCTGTCTAGATGTACTCTGTCCAGTGTTGCTCTTTGTCAAGTTATTTATCTCTGGATAGGAAGTACTAAGAGTGTAATCATAGAGAGTGTGAGCACTGACTGTGTTAGTGTGCCAGAGTTGGCTGAGCAAATCTGGACGTGTTCTCCTCTCTTCTCCTTTCTTCTCCTCTCCTCTCTTCTCCTCTCTTCTCCTTTCTTCTCTTCTCTTCTCTTCTCCTTTCTTCTCCTCTCTTCTCTTCTCCTTTCTTCTCCTCTCTTCTCTTCTCCTCTCTTCTCCTTTCTTCACCTCTCCTCTCTTCTCTTCTCCTCTCTTCTCCTTTCTTCTCCTCTCTTCTCTTCTCCTCTCTTCTCCTTTCTTCTCCTTTCTTCTCCTCTCCTCTCTTCTCCTTTCTTCTCCTCTCTTCTCATCTCTTCTCCTCTCTTCTCCTCTCTTCTCCTTTCTTCTCCTCTCTTCTCCTTTCTTCTCTTCTCCTCTCTTCTCCTCTCTTCTCATCTCTTCTCCTTTCTTCTCCTCTCTTCTCATCTCTTCTCCTTTCTTCTCCTCTCTTCTCCTTTCTTCTCCTCTCTTCTCCTTTCTTCTCCTCTCTTCTCCTTTCTTCTCTTCTCCTCTCTTCTCCTCTCTTCTCATCTCTTCTCCTTTCTTCTCCTCTCTTCTCATCTCTTCTCCTTTCTTCTCCTCTCTTCTCCTTTCTTCTCCTCTCTTCTCCTTTCTTCTCCTCTCTTCTCCTTTCTTCTCCTCTCTTCTCCTCTCTTCTCATCTCTTCTCCTTTCTTCTCCTCTCTCTCTCCTTTCTTCTCTTCTCCTTTCTTCTCCTTTCTTTCTTCTCTCTCTTCTCCTTTCTTCTCCTCTCTTCTCCTCTCTTCTCTTCTCCTCTCTTCTCCTTTCTTCTCCTCTCTTCTCCTTTCTTCTCCTCTCTTCTCATCTCTTCTCCTTTCTTCTCCTCTCTTCTCTTCTCCTCTCCTCCTTTCTTCTCCTCTCTTCTCCTTTCTTCTCCTCTCTTCTCCTCTCTTCTCCTCTCTTCTCCTCTCTTCTCTTCTCCTCTCTTCTCTTCTCGTCTCTTCTCCTTTCTTCTCCTCTCTTCTCCTTTCTTCTCGTCTCTTCTCCTCTCTTCTCCTCTCTTCTCCTCTCTGTTACCTGCCAGAGGGTACATTGAGTAAGTACAGTTCATAGATAATGTAAATAATCTGGACCAGTGTTTACTGAATGGTGAGTCACTTCCAATTCAGCTGCTCTGAAATGTCCCAAAGCTTTCAGCTGGGTAATGAAGCAACAGACGTTTGGAAATCACTGCTCTACCTCTGTTAGCAGAGTCTATCTCCAGTAGTTGTGTCTCAGGGACTGTTCCTCAGTGTGCTCTGTCAGTGTTGGCTGTGAAAGTCTGGGCAGAGAGTAAGTTAAGCGAGAGGAGACCGGGGCTTTTATCCTCCTATTGAGAACTGACCATTATGAATAACTGGTCATTGATCAAAGAAATACTATTTAATTGGGGAATTCTTCTCTCAGCTGGTTTGGAAGGTAGGCTCCTTGGTGTGTGTGTGTGTGTGTGTGTGTGTGTGTGTGTGTGTGTGTGTGTGTGTGTGTGTGTGTGTGTGTGTGTGTGTGTGTGTGTGTGTGTGTGTGTGTGCGTGCGTGCGTGCGTGCGTGCGTGCGTGCGTGCGTGTGTGTGTGTATGGTTTATACTCTAACAGAAAACCATAACCAACAGTACATTTGCTCGGGGCAGTTTGTCATGTGACTTTACATTATTAAAGATGGAGCAGCCCAAACAAACCCTGGTGAGTAACATCATAACACATTACCGTACCAGAGGGAGAGACCGTGCCAATGACTCAAACTGCCAGGACACAGAAAGAAAAAGAGAGGGAAAGATAGAGAACGAGACGTGTAGAGACGGGGAGAGGGAAAGATAGAGAACGAGACGTGTAGAGACGGGAAGAGAGGGAAAGATAGAGAACGAGACGTGTAGAGACGGGAAGAGAGGGAAATAGATTGATACTGTTTCAAGCTAAGAAAAGGATCATCTGAGACAGAGATGGACAGTTGTACATGTTGACTTAAAATGTATGAATACAAGCCATCTAACATACATGCCTGTCTCTTCCACCCCACCTCTCCTCCCCTCTTTCTCTCTCTCCCTTCCCCATTCCTCTCTCTCTCTCTCTCTCTCTCTCTCTCACTCTCTCTCTCTCACACACTCTCTCTCTCACACACACTCTCTCTCACACACACTCTCTTTCTCTCACTCTCTCTCTCTGTCTCTCTTTCTCTCTCTCTCTTTCCCTCTCTCCAGCCACGGCTATCCCAACCCAAGCCCCCTGTAAGGTTACAGAGATGACTAAATGGGACAAGCTCTTCTCCATGCTGGAGAACTCTCAGATGAGGGAGAACATGCTTCTGCAGTACTCCGATGACATCATCAAGGTGGAGTTGGGGTCGCTGCGTGGAGAAATGCTAAGGTTGGTATATATATATATACAGTGGGGCAAAAAGGTATTTAGTCAGCCACCAATTGTGCAAGTTCTCCCACTTAAAAAGATGAGAGAGGCCTGTAATTTTCATCATAGGTACACTTCAACTATGACAGACAAAATTAGGAAAAAAAATCCAGAAAATCACATTGTAGGATTTTTAATGAATTTATTTGCAAATTATGGTGGAAAATAAGTATTTGGTCACCTATAAACAAGCAAGATTTCTGTCTCTCACAGACCTGTAACTTCTTCTTTAAGAGGCTCCTCTGTCCTCCAATCGTTACCTGTATTAATGGCACCTGTTTGAACTTGTTATCAGTATAAAATGCTAAGGTTGGTATATATATATATATATAGGCACTTCCAATAATAATCATATAACTTTTATTTGTCCTATTTCTCACCTGTACAAGCGTGTATTCATTGGAAATGTTTTTGTTGTTGCATATCCCTACCTGAGACACCTTCGGAGATCACAGCCAGGGTCGGCCATTCAAAGGTGACCTTGGAACAATTAAGGTTCAGTGTCTTGCTCAAGGGCACATCAACAGACTTTTCACCTGGTCGGTTCTGGGATTAGAACCACTAGTCACCAACTAATATACAAGCACTATGTGGAAAAAGTACCCAATTTTCATACTTGAGTAAAAGTGAAGATACCTTAATAGAAAATGACTCAAGTAAAAGTGAAAGTCACCCAGTAAAATACTACTTCAGTAAAAGTCTAAAAGTATTTGGTTTAATATATACAAGTACTAGTAGTACCCACTCAGGGCTCCTGAGTGGCGCAGCGGCCTAAGGATCTAAGGAAGGCATCTCAGTGCAAGAGCATCACTACAGTCAAATCAAATCAAAGTTTATTTGTCACGTGCGCCGAATACAACAGGTGTAGTAGACCTTACAGTGAAATGCTTCCTTACAGGCTCTAACCAATAGTGCAAAAAAGGTATTAGGTGAACAATAGGTAAGTAAAGAAATAAAACAACAGTAAAAAGACAGGCTATATACAGTAGAGAGGCTATATACAGTAGAGAGGCTATATACAGTAGAGAGGCTATATACAGTAGAGAGGCTATATACAGTAGAGAGGCTATATACAGTAGAGAGGCTATATACAGTAGCGAGGCTATATACAGTAGAGGCTATATACAGTAGAGAGGATATATACAGCAGTGAGGCTATATACAGTAGAGGCTATTTACAGTAGAGAGGCTATATACAGTAGAGAGGCTATATACAGTAGAGGCTATTTACAGTAGAGAGGCTATATACAGTAGAGAGGCTATATACAGCAGTGATGCTATATACAGTAGAGGCTATTTACAGTAGAGAGGCTATATACAGTAGAGAGGCTATATACAGTAGTGAGGCTATTTACAGTAGAGAGGCTATATACAGTAGAGAGGCTATATACAGTAGCGAGGCTATATACAGTAGAGAGGCTCTATATAGTAGAGAGGCTATATACAGTAGAGAGGCTCTATACAGTAGCGAGGCTATAAAGTAGCAAGGCTACATACAGACACCAGTTAGTCAGGCTGATTGAGGTAGTATGTACATGTAGATATGGTTAAAGTGACTATGCATATATGATGAACAGAGAGTAGCAGTAGTGTAAAAGAGGGGTTGGTGGGTGGCGGGACACAATGCAGATAGCCTGGTTAGCCAAATGCTGGAGCACTGGTTGGTCGGGCCAATTGAGGTAGTATGTACATGAATGTATAGTTAAAGTGAGTAGCAGAGAGTAGCAGCAGCATAAATGAGGGGTGGGAGGGGTCACACAATGCAAATAGTCCGGGAAGCCATTTGATTACCTGTTCAAGAGTCTTATGGCCTGGGGGTAAAAACTGTTGAGAAGCCTTTTTGTCCTAGACTTGGCACTCCGGTACCGCTTGCCATGCGGTAGTAGAGAGAACAGTCTATGACTGGGGTGGCTGGGGTCTTTGACAATTAGGGCCTTCCTCTGACACTGCCTGGTGTAGAGGTCCTGGATGGCAGGCAGCTTTGCCCCAGTGATGTACTGGGCCGTACGCACTACCCTCTGTAGTGCCTTGCGGTCGGAGGCCAAGCAATTTCCGTACCAGGCAGTGATGCAACCACGATGTCTCGATGTTGCAGCTGTAGAACATTTTGAGGATCTCAGGACCCATCCAAATCTTTTTAGTTTCCTGAGGCGGAATAGGCTTTGTCGTGCCCTCTTCACGACTGTCTTGGTGTGTTTGGACCATTCTAGTTTGTTGGTGATGTGGACACCAAGGAACTTGAAGTTCTCAACCTGCCCCGCCGATGAGAATGGGGGCGTACTCGGTCCTCCTTTTCCTGTAATCCACAATCATCTCCTTAGTCTTGTTTACGTTGAGGGATAGGTTGTTATTCTGGCACCACCCGGCCAGGTCTCTGACCTCCTCCCTATAGGCTGTCTCGTCGTTGTCGGTGATCAGGCCTACCACTGTTGTGTCGTCTGCAAACTTAATGATGGTATTGCAGTCATGTCTGGCAATGCAGTCGTGGATGAACAGGGAATACAGGAGGGGACAGAGCACGCACCCCTGAGGGGCTCCAGTGTTGAGGATCAGCGTGGCTGATGTGTTGCTACCTACCCTCACCAACTGGGGGGGCGGCCGGTCAGGAAGTCCAGGATCCAGTTGCAGAGGGAGGTGTTTAGTCCCTGGTTCGAAACCAGGCTGAATCGCATCCGGCCGTGATTGGGAGTCCCATAGGTCGGCACATAATTGGACCAGCGTTGTCCAGGTTTGGCCGGGGTAGGCCGTAATTGTAAATAAGAATTTGTTCATAACTGACTTGCCTAGTTAAATAAAGGTTAACATAAAAATTATTAAGCATCAAAAGTAAAAGTATAAATCATTTCAAATTCCTTCTAACCAGTGAGTCCTCCAGATCAGAGGCAGTAGGGATGACCAGGGATGTTCTCTTTTTAGTAAGTCCTCCAGATCAGAGGCAGTAGGGATGACCAGGGATATTCTCTGTTTAGTGAGTCCTCCAGATCAGAGGCAGTAGGGATGAGCAGGGATGTTCTCTGTTTAGTGAGTCCTCCAGATCAGAGGCAGTAGGAATGACCAGGGATGTTCTCTGTTTAGTGAGTCCTCCAGATCAGAGGCAGTAGATGACCAGGGATGTTCTCTGTTTAGTGAGTCCTCCAGATCAGAGGCAGTAGATGACCAGGGATGTTCTCTGTTTAGTGAGTCCTCCAGATCAGAGGCAGTACATGACCAGGGATGTTCTATTGATTAGTGAGTGAATTGGACCATCTTCCTGTCCTGCTAAGCATTCTAAATGTAACGAGTACTTTTCGATCTTTACCAAACCACCAATCCCAAATTGACCTTTACCAAACCCAAATCGATCTTTACCAAACCATCAATCCCAAATCGACCTTGACCAAACCACAAATCCCAAATCGACCTTTACCAATCCCAAATCAACCTTTACCAATCCCAAATCGACCTTTGCCAAACCACCAATTCCAAATCAATCCCCTAAATTCTGTGCACCTGTGTACATCTGAAAGAAGTCCTTGTGTAATGTAGCCTACTTCCTGGTCTCTGATGTAATCCTTCTCTAATCCCTCTTCTCCTGACCCCAGGTTCGTGGCTCAGTACGGAGGGGCCTGTGGCGTTGCGGTGGAGACTGCTGGACGGAGGATGTCCATGCAGATGGAAGCTCGCCTCAAGGAGAGCCTGGAGCATCTCAGGCAAGATCGGAGCATTGCTGCTGGGAAATCTGCAGGTAATTCTGGGAATAGCCACCAGGAGACGCTGTTACAGCAGCTCCTCCACGCGGCGCGGACACAGGCTTCCCGACTCGTCAAGCTAGAAAATATCTGCCTGAGTAATCCAGGACCCATAACGCCACCAGAGGCAAAGCGGGAAGACCTGCAGCAGGATGTGGTGCCAGCAGAGATGCTGGTTGCCCTGGTGACAGAGCTGGCGAAGACGAGGGCAGTTCTGGAACTAGCGTTCAAGTCGGCACAGCAACGACACCTGCCCGCAGGTGAGAACACCTCTTCCTGTGTCACCATCTATACATCCTACCATCCTTTACATCACTTCTCAATCAGGGGTGCTACTTTCCACAGGGGCTACTTGACCCAATCAGGGGTGCTACTTTCCACACGGGGTACTTGACCCAACCAGGGGTGCTACTTTCCACACGGGGTACTTGACCCAACCAGGGGTGCTACTTTCCACACGGGGTACTTGACCCAACCAGGGGTGCTACTTTCCACACGGGGTACTTGACCCAACCAGGGGTGCTACGTGACCCAACCAGGGGGTGCTAGTACTTGGCCTATCCTCAGGGGGTACTTGGCCCAACCAGGGGGTGCTAGTACTTGGCCTATCCTCAAGGGGTACTTGGCCCAACCTGTCGATGACTGGCTCCCTCTAGTCAGGTTAGTACTTGGCCTATTCACAGGTTAGTACTTGGCCCAACCAGGGGGAGCTAGTACTTGGCCTATCCTCAGGGGGTACTTGGCCCAACCAGGGGGTGCTAATACTTGGCCTATTCACAGGGGGTACTTGAGAAGACTCATGGGACCAGAGGCCTACTGGTAAAATGCACATGAGGGGTTAGTTCAGGGGTAGTCTGGGCCGAGCAACATGTCCCTGCTAGTACAGTAACCTGGTTGAGAAGCTCTGCTCTACATAATGTAGAAAACGAATGCTTAAACACCATCAGGAAATACAGCACCCCTCTTACAAGAATCACACCAGACATCCCTCCCAGGCAATTTGATCCTTACAACTCATTGATTCTCGAAAGAATGAATATAGCAAAATAAATACCTAGGGAGTATGAATATAAAAATGTTTCTGGTCCATTTTTCTTATAACAGGGATTCTTATCAGAGAGCTTTTCCATGTTCCAAACCCAGTCTCTGCATCTGTGATCTCTATTTGTAAGGATCTGAGAGCCTACACATACCCACGTCCTGTACAGACCTCGACCTGCTTACTATGTTGGAATTCAATCAAAAACAAAATGAGCCCAGGTCTTCAGAGAGTCAGCTCCAGTTCCATGCATTAATCAGATAAAACCACAATGCTGTTTATATATCGCACACACACACACACACACACACACACACACACACACACACACACACACACACACACACACACACACACACACACACAGGTATAACCATTAGCAGGTCGGCACAGCAACCGCAGCAAAGCACCCTGGGAAGCAGAACCAGATGGGAACGGTTACCCCCGGAGAGAAACCTGAGACAAATCTAACGTCAATATTTAGGGTCTGGTAGGAAGAGTCAATCACTGTGTGTGTCACAACCTAGATATTAGACTGCTGCTGCAGAGAGAGGGGGAAGGGAGCTGTCCACACGGATATAATACACCCTTAGTAATACAGGAATCATACATAATCCCACACACACACACACACACACACACACACACACACACACACACACACACACACACATACACACACACACACACACACATACACACACACACACATACATACACACATACACATACACACACACATATACACACATACACACATACACACACACATACACACATACACACACACACACACATACACACATACACACACACATACACACACACACATACACACACACATACACACACACACACATACACACATACACACACACACATACACACACATACACACACACATACACACACACACACACACACACACACACACACACACACACACACACACACACACACACACACACACACACACATACATACAAAGACTGATTCAAACCTCCAGCAGTGATTTCCTCTCCTGGTCTGACTCTGGGCTGATGCATTATGTCATGGTGTTATTACACAGTGGTGGAAAAAGTACCCAATTTTCATACTTGAGTAAAAATAAAGATACCTTAATAGAAAATGACTCAAGTAAAAGTGAAAGTCACCCAGTAAAATACTACTTGAGTAAAAGTCTAAAAATATTTGGTTTAATATATACTTAAGTATCAAAAGTAAATGTATTTGCTAAAATAATACTTAAGTATCAAAAGAAGTAGTAAAAGTATAAAAAATAAAACATGCCCTTAAATTAAAGAAAAACAAACTGCACATTTTCTTGTTTTTAAAATGATAGGATAGGCAGAGGTACACACCAGCTCCAAGACATCATCTATAACAAAGGCTTTTGTGTTTAGTGAGTCCTCCAGATCAGAGGCAGTAGATGACCAGGGATGCTCTCTGTTTAGTGAGTCCAACAGATCAGAGGCAGTAGGGATGCTCTCTGTTTAGTGAGTCCTCCAGATCAGAGGCAGTAGGGATGACCAGGGATGTTCTCCGTTTAGTGAGTCCACCAGATCAGAGGCAGTAGATGACCAGGGATGTTCTCTGTTTAGTGAGTCCACCAGATCAGAGGAAGTAGGGATGACCAGGGATGTTCTCTGTTTAGTGAGTCCTCCAGATCAGAGGCAGTAGGGATGACCAGGGATGTTCTCTGTTTAGTGAGTCCACCAGATCAGAGGAAGTAGGGATGACCAGGGATGTTCTATGTTTAGTGAGTCCTCCAGATCAGAGGCAGTAAGGATGTTCTCTGTTTAGTGAGTCCTCCAGATCAGAGGCAGTAGGGATGACCAGGGATGTTCTCTGTTTAGTGAGTCCTCCAGATCAGAGGCAGTGATGTCCACCTCAGATCAGAGGCAGTAGATGACCAGGGATGCTCTCTGTTTAGTGAGTCCTCCAGATCAGAGGCAGCAGGGATGACCAGGGATGCTCTCTGTTTATGAGTCCTCCAGATCAGAGGCAGTAGATGACCAGGGATGCTCTCTGTGAGTCCTCCAGATCAGAGGCAGTAGATGACCAGGGATGTTCTCTGTTTAGTGAGTCCTCCAGATCAGAGGCAGTAGATGACCAGGGATGTTCTCTGTTTAGTGAGTCCTCCAGATCAGAGGCAGTAGGGATGTTCTATTGATTAGTGTATGAATTGAACCACGTTCCTGTCCTGCTAAGCATTCAAAATGTAACGAGTACTTTTGGGTGTCAGGGAAAATGTACAGAGTAAAAAGTACAATATTTCCTTTAGGAATGTAGTGAAGTAAAATTAAAAGTTGTCAAAAATAATAACTAGTGAAGTAAAACACAGATTCCCCGAAAAAACTACTTAAGGTTACTTTAAATAATTTTTACTTAAGTACTTTTCTTCTTAAATTTATTTTTATTTTTATACCCCCCCCCCCCTCGGAGGACAATTATCTTAGGGAGGGGGTGGGGTTTTTCCTACAGCTTTTTTCCTACTTGCTACTACATACTTGTTAAAAGCAGTCACATAACAATAATGCATGACCAAACATAAGCTCTTTAATCCCACCACTCAGCCACTCTCACCTATCACCATAGACCACCCCTCAGCCACTCTCAGCCCATCCCACCTATCACCATAGACCACCCCTCAATCAGCCACCCTCAACCTCACCCATCCCAGCTATCACCATAGACCACCCCTCAACCTCAGCCCATCCCACCTATCACCACAAATCCCACCCCACCACAAGACCACCCTCAACCTCTCAGCCCATCCCACCTATCACCATAGACCACCCCTCAGCCACTCTCAGCCCATCCCACCTATCACCACAAACCACCCCTCAACCTCTCAGCCCATCCCACCTATCAAAAATAGACCACTCAACCTCTCAGCCCATCCCACCTATCACCACCCTCAGACCACCCACCATCAACCTCTCAGCCCATCCCACCTATCACCATAGACCACCCTCAACCTCTCAGCCCATCCCACCTATCACCATAGACCACCCTCAACCTCACAGCCCATCCCACCTATCACCACAAACCACCCTCAACCTCTCAGCCCATCCGACCACTCATCACCATCCCAGACCACCCTCAACCTCTCAGCCCATCCCACCTATCACAATAGACCACCCTCAACCTCTCAGCCCATCCCAGCTATCACCATAGACCACCCTCAACCTCTCCCAGCCCATCCCACCTATCACCACAAACCTCTCACCACCCACCCCTCAACCTCTCAGCCCATCCCACCTATCACCATAGACCACTCAACCTCTCAGCCCATCCCACCTAATCACAATAGACCACTCAACCTCTCAGCCCATCCCACCAATCACAATAGACCACTCAACCTCTCAGCCCATTCCACCTATCACAATAGACCACCCTCAACCTCTCAGCCCATTCCACCTATCACAATAGACCACCCTCAACCTCTCAGCCCATCCCACCTATCACAATAGACCACTCAACCTCTCAGCCCACCCCACCAATCACAATCCACCCTCAACCTCTCAGCCCATTCCACCTATCACAATAGACCACCCTCAACCTCAGCCCATTCCACCTATCACAATAGACCACCCAACCTCTCAGCCCATTCCACCTATCACAATAGACCACCCTCAACCTCTCAGCCCATCCACCTATCACCATAGACCACCCTCAACCTCTCAGCCCATCCCACCTATCACCATAGACCACTCAACCTCTCAGCCCATCCCACCTATCACCATAGCCCATCCACTCACCATAGACCACTCAACCTCTCAGCCCATCCCACCAATCACAATAGACCACTCAACCTCTCAGCCCATCCCACCTATCACCACAAACCACCCCTCAACCTCTCAGCCCATCCCACCTATCACCATAGACCATACATTTTCAATAACTGTACATGTGGCATAACTCCTCTGTTTCAATTCATAATATTATTAATAAATATAACACAATTTTTAAACATTTTTTCCATAAATAATGTTTTTTTTCAGTATATTTGAGTTTGACCATAACATTTGATGTAATATTTGTTCTATATTTTTCAGGGGGATAAAAATGAAATTGTAACCAGCTTTGTAAGGCTTGTTTAAAAAAGGGTGATACTTAAAAATAAAAAAACGTTTTCAATTAGAAATGAAAAGTCCTAATCTGTATGACGGCCATTTTGGAACAAAGGATGAGCCTTAATAATCTTTTTTACCTTTATTTAACTAGGCAAGTCAGTTAAGTACAAATTCTTATTTACAATGACGGCCTACTGGGGAACTGTGGGTTAACTGCCTGTTCAGGGGCAGAACAACAGATTTGTACCTTGTCAGCTCGGGGATTTGAACTTGGAACCTTTGGTTACTAGTCCAACACTCTAACTAGGCTACGCTGCCGCCCCAAGCTACTGGAAAACCATTTGGGGTTTAAGTATAACTTATGTATGAGTGAAGCTTTTATATTATATATTATATATATATATATATATATATATATATATATATATATATATATATATATATATATATATATATATATATATATATATATATATATGTATTATATAAATAGACATGTTTAATTTAGTCTTGACTTTAGCATTCTAAATCAAATGAAATATTTTTTGCTCGTATGATTTTAAAAGAACAGTCATCTGGAGTAAATAGTAAGTCAGTAAACTGTGATAAAGGACCAAAGAGTTCATCAATGTGAATTTTCCCATAAATAGACGAGTATTTACC
>NC_056442.1:53172359-53189859 GCF_018296145.1 Oncorhynchus tshawytscha | reverse complement strand
CGTTGTTTCCAACTTTTATTTGTATTTTTATCAAAGTGTTTACATTTCAGATGTGACAAACATAATATTTAAGTTGTTTTGTGTTTCTCTTTGTTTTCTATATAATCCAAAGGGGTTGATTGTGTTCCTCATTGTTTTCTATATAATCCAAAGGGGTTTATTGTGTTCCTCATTGTTTTCTATATAATCCAAAGGGGTTTATTGTGTTCCTCATTGTTTTCTATATAATCCAAAGGGGTTTATTGTGTTCCTCATTGTTTTCTATATAATCCAAAGGGGTTGATTGTGTTCCTCATTGTTTTCTATATAATCCAAAGGGGTTTATTGTGTTCCTCATTGTTTTCTATATAATCCAAAGGGGTTTATTGTGTTCCTCATTGTTTTCTATATAATCCAAAGGGGTTTATTGTGTTCCTCATTGTTTTCTATATAATCCAAAGGGGTTTATTGTGTTCCTCGTTGTTTTCTATATAATCCAAAGGGGTTTATTGTGTTTCTCTTTGAAATGGGTGACAACAAGATGACACAACTATAGTGGCTCATTCCCTGTTGGTTTTGTGTTCCTTGTGAGACAGAAACACTTGATTTGAAAAGAGGAAGTGTGGACAATGTTTACAGCGTTTTGTTACGACCTCTCTCTGCTCTCTCATAGTAGACAATGGGTATCATATTGTAAATTGTTTTGTGTTTTTTGTCAAGAAGTAAAAATGAATGTATTTTGTATATAAATATTATTTTTTTTGCATTACAGTAGGACTAGAATTGAAGACCAAGATATGAATAAAACGATATGTTGACATTATGCGTCTGACGACTTTCTTCATCACCAACAGGAACATGTTTAATTGTGGTAAATGCTGGTTTGTTTCCCCCCCCCCCCTGTGTCAAAACGGCCATTTCACTCATCCCAACAACAGCTGCACATTTGGAGGTGTTTGAGTGATCGTTGCATATTAACTTAATATTTAAAAAAAGCGTTTCACTTCATTTAGATAGTCCTAATGCATAACTACATAACTACAGAGAGTTAGCGAATGCACTGAACGTGCTCATCAGTTGATACGTAGTTGAATGTGAGGTAGATAGTCTGCAGACTAAACTAAGCCCAACTTCTGTTTCACTTCATTTAGATAGTCCTAATGCATAACTACAGAGAGTTACTAGAATGACAAGAAATATGCTGTTAAAGTTGTAACTGCTGATAGTATACAGATCCTTTCTTGTTGAAGTCAATCCCCCCTCGTATCCCTTCCTCCCTCCCTATCCCCGAGACAAGGTACTGTATCAGCTTATGCATGCTTCACCCACTCTTTACCTCGTTAACCCCGCCCCCTGCCCCGTAGCCCAGGGAACCAATAACAATTGACCTCTCCCTTCCCAGCAGCCACCAGTTCAGAAAATAGGATGATGTTTGTAAAGTGGTTCGGGTGAGGTCAGGGGGTTTGGGCAATGGGTGGCTGAGTTTGGGGTGGACAACCAAACTTATATATCTATATATATATATGTGTGTGTGTGTGTGTGTGTGTGTGTGTGTGTGTGTGTGTGTGTGTGTGTGTGTGTGTGTGTGTGTGTGTGTGTGTGTGTGTGTGTGTGATTGTATTCATACCCAGTCCACATTTAGTTTTGTTACAGCCTGAAGTCAAAACGGTCTTTTTTATTTTTTTATTACACATTTATTTGAAAATGAAATACAGAAATACGTATCTACTTTACATACAGTAAGTACTCACAACCATACAGTAAGTACTCACAACCACAACCAACCACTGTATCTACTTTACATACAGTAAGTACTCACAACCATGAGTCAATACTTCGTAGAAGCACCTTTGACAGTGATTACAGCTGCGTGTCTTTCTAGGCTCTTAGAGCTTTCCACACTTGGGTTGTGCAACATTTGCCAATTATTATTTACAAAATTCTTCAAGCTCTGTCAAATTGGTTGTTGATCATTGTTAGAAAACAATTTTCAGGTCTTGCCATTGATTTTTAAGTAGATTTAAGTCAAAACTGTAACTTGGCCACTCAGGAACGTTCACTGTCTTCTTGGTAAGCAACTCCAGTGTAGATTTGACCTTGTGCTTTAGGTTATTGTCCTGCTGAAAGGTGAATTCATTCATTCCTAAAAACATAATTCCACTTTGACATTATGGGGTATTGGGTGTAGGCCAGCATAAAACACATCTCAATTGAATACATTTTAAATTCAGTCTGTAACACAACAAAATGTGGAAAACATCAAGAAGTGTGAACATTTTCTGTATCTGATAATGAGGTAGGCCTGTGGGGTTTACTGTAGTTGCCTGTAAAACCTTAATGAGGTAGGCCTGTGGGGTTTACTGTAGTTGCCTGTAAAACCTTAATGAGGTAGGCCTGTGGGGTTTACTGTAGTTGCCTGTAAAACCTTAATGAGGTTTACTGTAGATGCCTGTAAAACCTTAATGAGGTAGGCCTGTGGGGTTTACTGTAGTTGCCTGTAAAACCTTAATGAGGTAGGCCTGTGGGGTTTACTGTAGTTGCCTGTAAAACCTTAATGAGGTAGGCCTGTGGGGTTTACTGTAGTTGCCTGTAAAACCTTAATGAGGTAGGCCTGTGGGGTTTACTGTAGTTGCCTGTAAAACCTTAATGAGGTAGGCCTGTGGGGTTTACTGTAGTTGCCTGTAAAACCTTATGAGGTAGGCCTGTGGGGTTTACTGTAGTTGCCTGTAAAACCTTAATGAGGTAGGCCTGTGTGGTTTACTGTAGTTGCCTGTAAAACCTTAATGAGGTAGGCCTGTGGGGTTTACTGTAGTTGCCTGTAAAACCTTAATGAGGTAGGCCTGTGGGGTTTACTGTAGTTGCCTGTAAAACCTTAATGAGGTAGGCCTGTGGGGTTTACTGTAGTTGCCTGTAAAACCTTAATGAGGTAGGCCTGTGGGGTTTACTGTAGTTGCCTGTAAAACCTTAATGAGGTAGGCCTGTGGGGTTTACTGTAGTTGCCTGTAAAACCTTAATGAGGTAGGCCTGTGGGGTTTACTGTAGTTGCCTGTAAAACCTTAATGAGGTAGGCCTGTGGGGTTTACTGTAGTGGCCTGTAAAACCTTAATGAGGTAGGCCTGTGGGGTTTACTGACCGGAAGAGACAGACCAGGGCAGCCAGACCGGAGGAGCCAGACCAGGGCAGCCAGACCAGGGCAGCCAGACCAGAGCAGCCAGACCAGAGCAGCCACACTGGAGCAGCCAGACCAGAGCAACCACCCCAAGACCTCACAGCAGCAACTGGGCCTAACAGCCTGTGGGCTACAGTACAGTATGGAATGACAGAGAGCCCTGCTGAACCTCACCCTAGTGCTTTAAAGGCTGTTATCTTGAAGCTAAAGTCATCCCTACTGACCCTTGTCCCTGAACAAGTACACTACTTCATATTGCTTACATTAATGTACACAATAAATAATGCTTTTAAGATACAGTTGAAGTCGGAAGTTTACATACTCCACTCCACACATTTCTTGTTAACAAACTATAGTTTTGGCATGTCGGTTAGGACATCTACTTTGTGCATGACACAAGTCATTTTTCCAACAATTGTTTAGAGACAGATTATTTCATTTATAACTCACTGTATTACAATTCCAGTGAGTCAGAAGTTTACAAACACTAAGTTGACTTTGCCTTTAAACAGCTTAGAAAATTCCAGAAAATGATGTCATGGCTTTATGGCTTTTATGGCTTTGTATTTCAAGGCCTACCTTCAAACTCAGTGCCTCTTTGCTTGACATCATGGGGAAATCAAAAGAAATCAGATTTTTTTTTTTAGACCTCCACAAGTCTGGTTCATTCTTGGGAGCAATTTCCAAACGTCTGAAGGTACCACGTTCATCTGTACAAACAATATTACGCAAGTATAAACACCATGGGACCACGCAGCCTTCATACCGCTCAGGAGGAGAACCGTTCTGTCTCCTAGAGATGATTCAGCTGTTCAGGGAAGCTAGAAACCATTATACACAGGCAGTTAGAAAAGCCAAGGCTAGCTTTTTCAAGCAGAAATGTGCTTCCTGCAACACTAACTCAAAAAAGTTCTGGGACACTGTAAAGTCCATGGAGAATAAGAACACCTCCTCCCAGCTGCCCACTGCACTGAAGATCGGAAATTCTGTCACCACTGATAAATCCACCATAATTGAGAATTTTAATAAGCATTTTTCTACGACTGGCCATGCTTTCCACCTGGCTACTCCTACCCCAGTCAACAGCACTGCACCCCCTACAGCAACTCGCCCAAGCCTTCCCCATTTCTCCTTCTCCCAAATCGGTTCAGCTGATGTTCTGAAAGAGCTGCAAAATCTGGACCCCTACAAATCAGCCGGGCTAGACAATCTGGACCCTTTCTTTCTAAAATTATCTGCCGAAATTGTTGCCACCCCTATTACTAGCCTGTTCAACCTCTCTTTCGTGTCATCTGAGATTCCCAAAGATTGGAAAGCAGCTGCAGTCATCCCCTCTTCAAAGGGGGGGACACTCTTGACCCAAACTGCTACAGACCTATATCTATCCTACCATGCCTTTCTAAGGTCTTCGAAAGCCAAGTCAACAAACAGATTACCGACCATTTCGAATCTCACTATACCTTCTCTGCTATGCAATCTGGTTTCAGAGCTGGTCATGGGTGCACCTCAGCCACGCTCAAGGTCCTAAACGATATCTTAACCCCCATCGATAAGAAACATTACTGTGCAGCCGTATTCATTGATCTGGCCAAGGCTTTTGACTCTGTCAATCACCACATCCTCATCGGCAGACTCGACAGCCTTGGTTTCTCAAATGATTGCCTCGCCTGGTTCACCAACTACATCTCTGATAGTTCAGTGTGTCAAATCGGAGGGTCTGCTGTCCGGACCTCTGGCAGTCTCTATGGGGGTGCCACAGGGTTCAATTCTTGGACCGACTCTCTTCTCTGTATACATCAATGAGGTCGCTCTTGCTGCTGGTGAGTCTCTGATCCACCTCTACGCAGACGACACCATTCTGTATACTTCCGGCCCTTCTTTGGACACTGTGTTAACAACCCTTCAGGCAAGCTTCAATGCCATACAACTCTCCTTCCGTGGCCTCCAATTGCTCTTAAATACAAGTAAAACTAAATGCATGCTCTTCAACCGATCGCTACCTGCACCTGCCCGCCTGTCCAACATCATTACTCTGGACGGCTCTGACTTAGAATACGTGGACAACTACAAATACTTAGGTGTCTGGTTAGACTGTAAACTCTCCTTCCAGACCCATATCAAACATCTCCAATCCAAAGTTAAATCTAGAATTGGCTTCCTATTTCGCAACAAAGCATCCTTCACTCATGCTGCCAAACATACCCTTGTAAAACTGACCATCCTACCAATCCTCGACTTCGGCGATGTCATTTACAAAATAGCCTCCAATACCCTACTCAACAAATTGGATGCAGTCTATCACAGTGCAATCCGTTTTGTCACCAAAGCCCCATATACTACCCACCATTGCGACCTGTACGCTCTCGTTGGCTGGCCCTCGCTTCATACTCGTCGCCAAACCCACTGGCTCCATGTCATCTACAAGACCCTGCTAGGTAAAGTCCCCCCTTATCTCAGCTTGCTGGTCACCCTAGCATCTCCCACCTGTAGCACACGCTCCAGCAGGTATATCTCTCTAGTCACCCCCAAAACCAATTATTTCTTTGGCCGCCTCTCCTTCCAGTTCTCTGCTGCCAATGACTGGAACGAACTACAAAAATCTCTGAAACTGGAAACACATCTCCCTCACTAGCTTTAAGCACCAACTGTCAGAGCAGCTCACAGATTACTGCACCTGTACATAGCCCACCTATAATTTAGCCCAAACAACTACCTCTTTCCCTACTGTATTTAATTAATGTATTTATTTTGCTCCTTTGCACCCCATTATTTTTATTTCTACTTTGCACATTCTTCCATTGCAAATCTACCATTCCAGTGTTTTACTTGCTATATTGTATTTACTTTGCCACCATGGCCTTTTTTTGCCTTTACCTCCCTTATCTCACCTCATTTGCTCACATCGTATATAGACTTGTTTATACTGTATTATTGACTGTATGTTTGTTTTACTCCATGTGTAACTCTGTCTCTTTGTATGTGTCGAACTGCTTTGCTTTATCTTGGCCAGGTCGCAATTATAAATGAGAACTTGTTCTCAACTTGCCTACCTTGTTAAATAAAGGTGAAATAAAATAAATAAATAAAAACGCACTTTGGTGCGAAAAGTGCAAATCAATCCCAGAACAACAGCAAAGGACCTTGTGAAGATGCTGGAGGAAACAGGTACAAAAGTATCTATATCCACAATAAAACGAGTCCTACATGACATAACCTGAAAGGCCGCTCAGCAGGAAGAAGCCACTGCTCCAAAACCGCCATAAAAAAGCCAGACTACGGTTTGCAACTGCATATAGGGACAAAGATCGTACTTTTGGGAGAAATGTCTTCTGGTCTGATGAAACAAAAATAGAACTGTTTGGCCATAATGACCATCGTTATGTTTGAAGGAAATAGGGGAAGGTTTGCAAGCCAAAGAACACCATGCCAAACGTGAAGCACGGGGGTGGCAGCATCATGTTGTGGGGGTGCTTTGCTGCAGGAGGGACTGGTGCACTTCACAAATTAGATGACATCATGAGAAGGAAAATGATGTGGATATATTGAAGCAACATCTCAAGACATCAGTCAGGAAGTTAAAGCTTAGTCGCAAATGGGTCTTCCAAATGGACAATGACCCCAAGCATACTTACAAAGTATGGTATTGGAGTGGCCATCACAAAACCCTGACTTCAGTCCTATAGAAAATGTGTGGGCAGAACTGAAAAAGCGTGTGAGAGCAAGGAGGCCTACAAACCTGACTCAGTTACACCAGCTCTGTCAGGAGGAATGGGCCAAAATTCACCCAATTTATTGTGGGAAGCTTGTGGAAGGCTCCCCGAAACATTTGACCCAAGTTAAACAATTTAAAGGAAATGCTACTAAATACTAGACTCTCTCGTTAACGTTCTCTCTGAAGGCTGGATGGGTGCCAGTTTTTTTGCTTCCTAACGTGTCCCCTTCTGCTCTCCTCTCTCTCCATCTAACCCTCACGCTACTTCCTGTGCCCTATATATCTCTCTCTCACCACTTCCTGTGCCCTATGTCTCTCGCTCACCACTTCCTGTGCCTTATATGTCACCCTCTCACCACTTCCTGTGCCCTATGTCTCTCACCACTTCCTGTGCTCTATATGTCATCCTCTCACCACTTCCTGTGCCCTATGTCGCTCTCTCACCACTTCCTGTGCCCAATATGTCTCTCTCACCACTTCCTGTGCCCAATATGTCTCTCTCACCACTCCCCCCCCCCTTCCTTTCTCCAGAGTAGCAAAGCACACAAGTACCCAGTGAATGTGCCAGAAAGCGCAACATGCAACAGTCGATAAAACTAAAATTGAACTTGACATAAGGTATGATGCCTTAAACAGAGACATTATACAGTAAATCATCAACACTGATTCACAGCAGCAGGCACCTCAAACCAAGACCATGACACTTAACCATGACAGTATTAACTGGGCAGTGAGAGCCATTTCCCAATATGCTGTCATGTAACTGTGTGTGTGTGTGTGTGTGTGTGTGTGTGTGTGTGTGTGTGTGTGTGTGTGTGTGTGTGTGTGTGTGTGTGTGTGTGTGTGTGTGTGTGTGTGTGTGACTCTCAGGGGACTAGCGCAGCTGCCTGTGCTGCAGGTGAGGGGTCTGGCACAATATGGCTGCCATTAGTGCATAAAATCTGGTCAAGGGCAGGACAAGATGGAGGCAGATCATTGTAGTCATTTCACCCCAAAAAAAGGATGAATTGAGTGAGAACACAAAACAGCTGGAAAGGTTTGATAAGAGGGGATATGTTTATACTGTACATCAGTCATTTACCTTAGCACTGATTATGTGATGAGTGTTCACAAAATGGTGATTTCACAAAATTGTGATTTCCAAAATGGTGATTTCACAAAATGGTGATTTCACAAAATGGTGATTTCCAAAATGGTGATTTCCAAAATGGTGATTTCACAAAATGGTGATTTCCAAAATGGTGATTTCCAAAATGGTGATTTCACAAAATGGTGATTTCACAAAATGGTGATTTCCAAAATGGTGATTTCCAAAATTGTGATTTCACAAAATGGTGATTTCCAAAATGGTGATTTCACAAAATGGTGATTTCCAAAATGGTGATTTCCAAAATTGTGATTTCACAAAATGGTGATTTCCAAAATGGTGATTTCCAAAATTGGTGATTTCCAAAATGGTGATTTCCAAAATGGTGATTTCACAAAATGGTGATTTCCAAAAATGGTGATTTCCAAAATGGTGATTTCCAAAATGATGTTCACAGAAGGGCAGCAGTTTCATCAAAAGGTGGTGATTTGAAAATGGTGATTTCCAAAATGGTGATTTCACAAAATGGTGATTTCAAAATGGTGATTTCAGGATAAACAAAAACCCTGGTGATTTCAAAATGGTGATTTCCAAAATGATGTTCACAGAAGGGCAGGATGGGGCCAGGATGGGGGCCAGGATGGGGGCCAGGATGGGGGCCAGGATGGGGCCAAGCTGGATGAGGTGAGTAACACAAACACAACCTGATCATGTGTGTGAAGTGTTTCTAGCCCTGACCGTGCAGACTACTCATGAATTACACCTGTATGACAACACACACACACACACACAGACAGACACACACACACACACACACACACACACAGACCCACAACACACACACACACACACACACATACACACAGAGCTATTCACACACACAAGTGCACACACACACACACACACAGACCCACAACACACACACACACACACACACACACACACACACACACACACACACACCGGCACACACACACACACACACACACACACACACACACACAGACACAACACACAGACCTAATCCAGGATCATTTACAGATAAACAACAGACACACACACACACACAGACCCAACCCTGAGTGCTTGATTTCATATGATGGTTCATGGAGGTTGGAGAGAAGGGGGCCAGGATGGGGCCAGGTGGGGCCTGGAGGAGGCCAGGAAGGGAAAAAGAGCCAGGATGGGGGCCAGATGATGGGGGCCAGGATGGTACCAGGAGGGGCCAGGAGGAGCCAGGAGGGCCAGGATGGGGCCAGGATGGGGGCCAGGATGGGGGCCAGGATGGGGCCAGGATGACACGGCCAGGAGGGGGCCAGGATGGGGCCAGGAGGGGGCCAGGATGGGGCCAGGATGGGGACACGCCAGGATGGGGCCAGGATGGGGGCCAGGAGGGGGCCAGGATGGGGCCAGACATACTGTAGGTCGGCTCCTGAGGGCACTTACAGACATGTATGAATCCTTCTAGGAAAGGCCCTGTTTAGAACCCTGTTACAAGACTCGGGACTCGACTAGAGACTGATGAATGATGACACACAGCCAGGGACTCGGGACTCGACTAGAGACTGATGACACGCTGCCAGGGACTCGGTACTCGACTAGAGACTGATGACTGATGACACGCAGCCAGGGACTCGGGACTCGACTAGAGACTGATGACTGATGACACGCAGCCAGGGACTCGGGACTCGACTAGAGACTGATGACTGATGACACGCTGCCAGGGACTTGGGACTCGACTAGAGACTGATGACTGATGACACGCAGCCAGAGACTCGGGGCTCGACTAGAGACTGATGACACGCAGCTAGAGACATGTAACAGATTGGTTAGTGACACTTGGCCCTGGAGTTGCAAACTGTCAATTAATACAAGTTGGTTGAGATAGCGCAGTGGTTCTGGAAGTGGAGAAGATTTTGTGGGGTCGCGAAACTGAATGGGAATTTTTCATACATATTTTAAATTGGCTACATGCATCTTATACTTATACCTATTTGATCTGATTTCTGGCATAGGCCCACGGCATTGCACCAAATCATTGTCTAATTAAACTCACCTGTGCTTCAGAACCAACATGTTGAGCGTCTTGATTGTTGACCAATGAACAGCGATCAGCACACAAAGGAGTGCGTGAATATCCAGATTAGTGTTCAGAAAGCACTTGTTTTTATTTTCTCCGGTTTTGACTGGCAAAAACCGAGCAAGCCAACGTTTGTATTATCCATGTAAAAGTGATCCACGTGTGTGAAGGTAAGACCCAGACATGTGAGGTGGGGCAACGGTACCTGTGGGCAGGCAGGGGTCAGTAAAACCAGAGGTGGGGCAACGGTACCGGAGGGCAGGCAGGGGTCAGTAAAACCAGAGGTGGGGCAACGGTACCTGTGGGCAGGCAGGGGTCAGTAAACCAGAGGTGGGGCAACGGTACCGGAGGGCAGGGGGGTCAGTAAACCAGAGGGGGGCAGGCCGGGGGCAGGCAGGGGTCAGTAAAACCAGAGGTGGGGCAACGGTACCTGTGGGCAGGCAGGGGTCAGTAAAACCAGAGGTGGGGCAACGGTACCGGAGGGCAGGCGGGGGTCAGTAAACCAGAGGTGGGGCAACGGTACCGGAGGCCAGGCAGGGGTCAGTAAACCAGAGGTGGGGCAACGGTACCGGAGGGCAGGCGGGGGTCAGTAAAACCAGAGGTGGGGCAACGGTACCGGAGGGCAGGCAGGTTCAGCGTCAGGGGCAGGCAGGCGGGCACAGAGTCAACACAGGCAAGGGTCAAAACCAGGAGAGGGGGAGAAAAAGAAAGACTGGAAAAAGCAGGAGCTGAGAAAAAAAACGCTGGTTGACTTGACAAACTGTAACGGCTTTCCTCCTGGGAAGGAGAGGCGGACCAAAATGCAGCGTGGTTATAGTTCATGTTTTTAATATAGGAAAACTCAACATGAACATAATACAAAACAACAAATGTGGAAAAAACGAAACAGAGACAATGACTAACGCCTGCTTCTGATTGAGAACCATATCAGGCCCAAACACAGAAACAGACAAACTAGACATCCAACATAGAATGCCCACTCAGATCACACCCTGACCAAACAAAACATAGAAACATACAAAGCAAACTATGGTCAGGGTGTGACACAAACTGACAGGAGACAAACAGAGAACACAGGTATAAATCATTTCTCCATTTATAAACAATTTGTCTTACCGTGGACTGACTTTTAGAAATACTTTTGTAACCCTTTTCAGCTTCATGCAAGGCAACAATTCTCAATCTTAGGTCTTCTGAGATCTCTTTTGTTTGAGGCATGGTTCACATCAGGCAATGCTTTCTTGTGAACAGCAAACTCACATTTTGTGAGTGTTTAGTCATTAGCCTAGGGGATCACATACTTTTTCCAACCTACACTGTGAATGTTTAAAATATATATTCAACATAAACAAGAAAAATACAGCACACTGTGTTCGTCTATTGCTGTGACTTGAAGATGAAGATCAGATCAAATTTTATGACCAATTTATGCAGAAAACCAGGTCATTCCAAAAGGTTCACATACCTTTTCTTGCCACTGAATTTGGTTAACTATTTACATTTCTATTTCGCAGTCTTATGGTTGTGCCTTGGTACCACTTGTCATGCGGTAGCAGAGAAAATAATCTACGACTTGGGTGGCTGGAGTCTTTGACAATTTTTAGGGCCATCTTCTGACACCACCTGGTATCTTCTGACACCACCTGTTATAGAGGTGATGGATGACAGGGAGCTCGGCCCCGGGGATGTACTGGGCCGTACGCACCACCTGGTATCTTCTGACACCACCTGGTATCTTCTGACACCGCCTGGTATAGAGGTGATGGATGGCAGGGAGCTCGGCCCCGGGGATGTACTGGGCCGTACGCACCACCTGGTATCTTCTGACACCACCTGGTATCTTCTGACACCACCTGGTATAGAGGTGATGGATGACAGGGAGCTCGGCCCCAGGGATGTACTGGGCCGTACGCACCACCTGGTATCTTCTGACACCACCTGGTATAGAGGTGATGGATGGCAGGGAGCTCGGCCCCGGGGATGTACTGGGCCGTACACACTACCCTCTGTAGCGCCTTGCGGTCGGCTGTCAAGCATTCGCCGTACCAAGCTGTGATGTAGCCAGTCAAGACGCTCTAAATGGTGCCCACCGTCGATGTGAATGGGAGCATGCATGTCCGTTTCCTGTAGTCCACGATCAGCTTCAATATCTTGTTGTCCTGGCAACACACTGCCAGGTCTGTGACCTCCTCCCTGTAGGTTGTCTCATCGTCGTCATGTTGTCGGCAAACTTAATGATGGTGTTTCAGTCTACGGCACTATGGTGTTGAACTGTACTCATTGTAAAGCATTCTCACATAGGTGATCCTCTTGTCCAAGGAGGGAATGGGCAGTGTTGAGCGCAATAGAAACTGCGTCATCTGTGGACCTGTTGGGGCGGTATGTGAATTGGAGTGGGTCCAGGGTGTCTGGGGTGATGGTGTTGATGTGAGCCATGACCAGCCTTTCTGTGAGTGCTACGGGGCGGTCGTTATTTATACAGGTTACAGTACCTCGCCGTTTTTGGGCACAGGGACTATAGTGGTCTGTTTATACTGAATGTTATCAGATCTTCAACACAAACCTAATATTAGATAAAGGGAACCTCAGTTTACAAATAACAAAAACAATTGGAAACTTTTTTTATTTTATTAACAAAGTTATGCAACACCCATTTCCTCTGTGTGAAAAAGTAATTGCCCCCTTACACTCAATAACTGGTTGTGCCTCCTTTAACTACAATAACTGGTTGTGCCTCCTTTAACTACAATAACTGGTTGTGCCTCCTTTAACTACAATAACTGGTTGTGCCTCCTTTAACTACAATAACTGGTTGTGCCTCCTTTAACTACAATAACTGGTTGTGCCTCCTTTAACTACAATAACTGGTTGTGCCTCCTTTAACTACAATAACTGGTTGTGCCTCCTTTAACTACAATAACTGGTTGTGCCTCCTTTAACTACAATAACTGGTTGTGCCTCCTTTAACTACAATAACTGGTTGTGCCTCCTTTAACTACAATAACTGGTTGTGCCTCCTTTAACTACAATAACTGGTTGTGCCTCCTTTAACTACAATAACTGGTTGTGCCTCCTTTAACTACAATAACTGGTTGTGCCTCCTTTAACTACAATAACTGGTTGTGCCTCCTTTAACTACAATAACTGGTTGTGCCTCCTTTAACTACAATAACTGGTTGTGCCTCCTTTAACTACAATAACTGGTTGTGCCTCCTTTAACTACAATAACTGGTTGTGCCTCCTTTAACTACAATAACTGGTTGTGCCTCCTTTAACTACAATAACTGGTTGTGCCTCCTTTAACTACAATAACTGGTTGTGCCTCCTTTAACTACAATAACTGGTTGTGCCTCCTTTAACTACAATAACTGGTTGTGCCTCCTTTAACTACAATAACTGGTTGTGCCTCCTTTAACTACAATAACTGGTTGTGCCTCCTTTAACTACAATAACTGGTTGTGCCTCCTTTAACTACAATAACTGGTTGTGCCTCCTTTAACTACAATAACTGGTTGTGCCTCCTTTAACTACAATAACTGGTTGTGCCTCCTTTAACTACAATAACTGGTTGTGCCTCCTTTAACTACAATAACTGGTTGTGCCTCCTTTAACTACAATAACTGGTTGTGCCTCCTTTAACTACAATAACTGGTTGTGCCTCCTTTAACTACAATAACTGGTTGTGCCTCCTTTAACTACAATAACTGGTTGTGCCTCCTTTAACTACAATAACTGGTTGTGCCTCCTTTAACTACAATAACTGGTTGTGCCTCCTTTAACTACAATAACTGGTTGTGCCTCCTTTAACTACAATAACTGGTTGTGCCTCCTTTAACTAAATTACAATAACTGGTTGTGCCTCCTTTAACTACAATAACTGGTTGTGCCTCCTTTAACTACAATAACTGGTTGTGCCTCCTTTAACTACAATAACTGGTTGTGCCTCCTTTAACTACAATAACTGGTTGTGCCTCCTTTAACTACAATAACTGGTTGTGCCTCCTTTAACTACAATAACTGGTTGTGCCTCCTTTAACTACAATAACTGGTTGTGCCTCCTTTAACTACAATAACTGGTTGTGCCTCCTTTAACTACAATAACTGGTTGTGCCTCCTTTAACTACAATAACTGGTTGTGCCTCCTTTAACTACAATAACTGGTTGTGCCTCCTTTAACTACAATAACTGGTTGTGCCTCCTTTAACTACAATAACTGGCTGTGCCTCCTTTAACTACAATAACTGGTTGTGCCTCCTTTAACTACAATAACTGGTTGTGCCTCCTTTAACTACAATAACTGGTTGTGCCTCCTCCTGCTACATCTACTAATACTACTAATAATAATAATGTACTACTACTACTACTACTACTACTACTACTACTACTATTACGACGACTACTACTACTACTACTACTAATACATCTACTAATACTACTACTAATAATAAACTACTACTACTACTACTATTATACTACTACTACTACTGTCTACTAATACTACTAATAATAATAATGTACTACTACTACTACAGCTACTACTACTACTACCACTACTACCACTACTACTACTACTACTACTAATAATAATAATAATAATAATAATAATGTACTACTACTACTACTACTACTACTACTACTACTACTACTAATACTAATAATGTACTACTACTGCTACATCTACTACTAATAATAATAATGTACTACTACTACTACCACTTCTATTACTAGTACTACTACTACATCTACTACTGCTACTACTACTAATACTAATAATGTACTACTACTACTACTACTACTTCAACTAATAATAATGTACTACTACTACTACTACTACTACTACTACTACTACTACTATTACGACTACTACTAATAATAATAATAATAATAATGTACTACTACTACTACTACTAATAATAATAATAATAATGTACTACTACTGCTACATCTACTACTAATAATAATAATAATAATGTACTACTACTACCACTTCTATTACTAGTACTACTACTACATCTACTACTGCTACTACTACTAATACTAATAATGTACTACTACTACTACTACCACTACTACAAATACTAATACTACTACTAATTTACCTCTACATTCCAGTGCTACCTCTACACTCTTAGAAACAGGGTTCCAAAAGGGTTCTTCAGCTGTCAACATAGGATACCCCTTTTTTGGTTCTATTGGAGACCTCTTTATGGTTCCAGGTAGAACCCTTTTTGGTAGTGGAAAAGGTTCTACATAGAACCCAACAAGTTATAACTGGAACCAAAAAGGGTTAGTCCAAGGTTTCTCCTATGGGGACAGCTGAAGCACCCTTTTACGTTCTAGATAGGACCTTTACTTCTAAGTGTCCCTCTTTAGTTTTATCATTGGGGTTAAGTCCACTGGCTGACCTCAACCCAGAAGTCTAATGTAAACATTCATATCAACCTGCACAAACACAGTCTAAATTAGACTGGATCTCTCCAGGCCTTATGAAAACCTTCATTGGCCCTCTACCATACATACGCAGACACACACACACACACACACACACACACACACACACACACACACACACACACACACACACACACACACACACACACACACACACACACAATCACACTCCTCCCTGAGTCTCTCTCCTGAGTCTTATATAGGGAGTAATGGCTACAGCGCTGCTGGGGAGATCCTTATCTGTCCAGGGCAGTGGGGCCCGGCTTACACAGTCTGTTTAGAGCCTGAGCCTGTCCAGCTCCAACACCCGAGACAGCTGTAGCAAGGGGTGGGGTTGTAAACCTAAGCCACAGATCTGAGGGCCTCTTAAGAGTAATCCCTCAGCTAGGCAGGCTAGAAGCCACGCTGCTCTGTCTGGCCTGAGGAATGAAAGGCCTTAAGCAAGGCAAGTCAGACAAAACATACTGTCTGGCCAGAAGAATGACAGGCCTTAAACAAGGCAAGTCAGACATGACACACACTGATCTTTTTCAACTGCCTCCTCTGATTTGATTTTAATTACGCACTTCCGAATAACCTAAACACATATCATGACCGAAATGAGTATTGGGGTGGGAATAAAGTACAGCCTGAGGACATAGGTTGATGTGGGTTAGTGTGTGTTTGGTTATTATAAGACACCGGATCCCTAGACACCAGAGATCTAGACACCAGAGCCATAGACACCAGAGCCCTAGACACCAGAGCCCTAGACACCAGAGCCCTAGACACCAGATGCCCTAGACACCAGAGATCTAGACACCAGAGCCATAGACACCAGAGCCCTAGACACCAGAGATCTAGACACCAGAGCCATAGACACCAGAGCTCGAGACACCAGAGCCCTAGACACCAGAGCTCGAGACACCAGAGCCCTAGACACCAGAGCCATAGACACCAGAGCCCTAGACATCAGAGCCCTAGACACCAGAGCCCTAGAGCCCCCTAGACACTAGAGCCCTAGACACCAGAGATCTAGACACCAGCTCCATAGACACCAGAGCCATAGACACCAGAGATATAGACACCAGAGACCTAGACACCAGAGCCCTAGACACCAGAGACCTAGACACTAGAGCCGTAGACACCAGAGATCTAGACACCAGAGATCTAGACACCAGAGCCATAGACACCAGAGCCCTAGACACCAGAGCCCTAGACACCAGAGCCATAGACACCAGAGCCATAGACACCAGAGCTCTAGACACCAGAGCCCTAAACACCAGAGATCTAGACACCAGAGCCATAGACACCAGAGATCTAGACACCAGAGCCCTAGACACCAGAGCCATAGACACCAGTACCCAGACACCAGAGCCCTAGACACCAGAGCCCTAGACACCAGAGCCCTAGACACCAGTACCCAGACACCAGAGCCCTAGACACCAGAGCCCTAGACACCAGAGCCTTAGACACCAGAGCCCTAGACACCAGAGCCCTAGACACCAGAGCCCTAGACACCAGTACCCAGACACCAGAGCCCTAGACACCAGAGCCCTAGACACCAGAGCCCTAGACACCAGAGCCCTAGACACCAGTACCCAGACACCAGAGCCCTAGACACCAGAGCCCTAGACACCAGTACCCAGACACCAGAGCCCTAGACACCAGAGCCTTAGACACCAGAGCCTTAGACACCAGAGCCCTAGACACCAGAGCCTTAGACACCAGAGCCCTAGACACCAGAGCCCTAGACACCAGAGCCCTAGACACCAGTACCCAGAGACCAGAGCCCTAGACACCAGAGCCCTAGACACCAGAGCCCTAGACACCAGAGCCCTAGACACCAGAGCCCTAGACACCAGCGCCATAGACACCAGAGCCCTAGACATCAGAGCCCTAAACACCAGGTGAAAGGTATGATCCCTTAGTGATGTCACTTGTTAAATCCACTTCAATCCATTTTGAAGCTTTGAGACAATAGAGACATGGACGGTGTATGTGTACCATGCAGAGGGTGATTGGGTAAGACAAAATATGTAA
>NC_056442.1:53134859-53167359 GCF_018296145.1 Oncorhynchus tshawytscha | reverse complement strand
AAGTGAGGAGTTCAGTGAGGAGAATATGATTCAGTTCAGTGAGGAGAATATGATTCAGTTCAGTGAGGATAATATGATTCAGTTCAGTGAGGAGAATATGATTCAGTTCAGTGAGGAGAATATGATTCAGTTCAGTGAGGAGAATATGATTCAGTTCAGTGAGGAGAATATGATTCAGTTCAGTGAGGAGAATATGATTCAGTTCAGTGAGGAGAATATGATTCAGTTCAGTGAGGAGAATATGATTCAGTTCAGTGAGGAGAATATGATTCAGTTCAGTGAGGAGAATATGATTCAGTTCAGTGAGGATAATATGATTCAGTTCAGTACTCTATATGATTCAGTTCAGTGAGGAGAAACATGATTCAGTTCAGTGAGGATAATATGATTAAGTTCAGTGAATGATTAAGTTCAGTGAGGAGAATATGATTCAGTTTTAGAGGAGTTTCAATTCAGTGACAGCTAACATTCAGGAGCAAGATATGATTCAGTTCAGTGAAAATGATTCAGTTCAGTGGCAACACTCATTTCAGTGAGGAGAGTATGATTCAGTTCATTGAGGATAATACAATTCAGTTCAGTAGGGAGAATATGATTCAGTTCAGTGAGGACCATATGATTCAGTTCAGTGAGGAGAATATGATTCAGTTCAGTGACAGCCAGGTATGGCAGTTTCTTTGGAGATTGCGTTTCAAGCAATATGCAGTTTGGGATAAATACCTATTCTCAGTTCAGTCGTTGGTCACATATTCTCTGAACATTCTTCAGTAATATGTTATTCACAGGACAACATAGTCCTTTTTTAAATGTTATTTTATTTCACCTTTATTTAACCAGGTAGGCAGTTTCTCTACTAAGAACAAGTTCTCATTTGCAACTGCGACCTGGCCTTATCTCTATCGTTGCAGATAAAGCAGAGCAGTTTCTTTGGAGATTGCGTTGACAGCAATGCAAAATAGATTCTCGTTACTCATGGTCACATATTCTCTGAACATAAGCTTTTTTAAACATTTTAATCAATTTATTTAACCAGGTAGGCTAGTTGAGAAACAAACTCATTTGCAACTGCAACCTGGCCAAGATAAAATCAAAGAGTTCGACACATAACAACAATGGAATAATCACAGGGTTACACATGGAGTAATCAAACATACAATCAATAATACAGTAGAAAAGTCTATATACAGTGTGTGCAAATGAGGTAGGATAAGAGAGGTAAGGCAATAAATAGGCCATGGTGGCAAAGTAATTACAATATAGCAATTAAACACTGGAATGGTGAGGTGTGCAGAAGATGAATGAAATACAGTATTGGAGGGGTGCTGCTATGGTGACCAGTGAGCTGAGATAAGGCGGGGCTTTACCTGGAAGAGACTTGTAGATGACCTGGAGTCAGTGGGTTTGGCGACGAGTATGAAGCGAGGGCCAGCCAATGAGAGCATACAGGTCACAGTGGTGGGTAGTATATGGGGCTTTGGTGACAAAACGGATGGCACTGTGATAGACTGCATCCAGTTTGTTGAGTAGAGACCTTAGAAAGCCAGGGTAGAATAGATATAGCCCTGTAGCAGTTTGGGTCTAGAGTGTCTCCCCCTTTGAAGAGGGGGATGACCGCGACAGCTTTCCAATCTATGGGAATCTCAGACAATACGAAAGAGAGGTTAAACAGGCTAGTAATAGGCGTTGCAACAATTTCGGCAGATAATTTTAGAAAGAGAGGGTCCAGATTGTCTAGCCTGGTTGATTTGTAGGGGTCCAGATTTTGCAACTCTTTCAGAACATCAGCTATCTGGATTTAGATGAAGGAGAACTGGGGAGGTTTGGGCGAGTTGCTGTGGGGAGCGCAGGGCTGTTGACCGGGGTAGGGGTAGCCAGTTGGAAAGAATGGCCAGCCGTAGAAAAATGCTTCTTGAAATTCTCAATTATTGTGGATTTATCGGTAGTGACAGTGTTTCCTAGCCTCAGTACAGTGGGCAGCTGGGAGGAGGTGCTCTTATTCTCCATGGACTGTATAGTGGCCCAGAACTTTTTGGGGTTTGTACTACATGATGCAAATTTCTGTTTGAAAAAGCTAGCCTTAGCTTGCCTAACTGCTAACGCTAAAACATTCACAGGTAGTATATCTAATGCTAATACATTCCCAGGTAGCGTAGCTAACGCTAATACATTCCCAGGTAGTGTAGTTAATGCTAATACATTCTCAGGTAGTGTAGCTAGCACTAATACATTCACAGGTATTGTAGCTAACTCCAATACATTCCCAGGTAGTGTAGCTAATGCTAACACATTCCCAGGTAGCGTAGCTAACGCTAATACATTCCCAGGTAGTTTAGCTAATGCTAATACAATCCCAGGTAGCGTAGCTAACGCTAATACATTCACAGGTAGTGTAGCTAGCGCTAATACATTCTAAGCTAGTGTAGCTAGCGCTAATACATTCTAAGCTAGTGTAGCTAGCACTAATACATTCCCAGGTAGTGTAGCTAGCACTAATACATTCCCAGGTAGCGTAACTAACGCTAATACATTCACAGGTAGTGTAGCTAGCGCTAATACATTCTAAGCTAGTGTAGCTAGCACTAATACATTCCCAGGTAGTGTAGCTAGCACTAATACATTCCCAGGTACTGTAGCTAGCACTAATACATTCCCAGGTAGTGTAGCTAGCACTAATACATTCCCAGGTAGTTTAGCTAATGCTAATACAATCCCAGGTAGCGTAGCTAACGCTAATACATTCCCAGGTAGTGTAGCTAGCACTAATACTTTCCCAGGTAGTGTAGCTAGCACTAATACATTCCCAGGTAGTGTAGCTAGCACTAATACATTCCCAGGTAGTGTAGCTAGCACTAATACATTCCCAGGTAGTTTAGCTAATGCTAATACAATCCCAGGTAGCGTAGCTAACGCTAATACATTCCCAGGTAGTGTAGCTAGCACTAATACTTTCCCAGGTAGTGTAGCTAGCACTAATACATTCCCAGGTAGTGTAGCTAGCGCTAATACATTCCCAGGTAGTGTAGCTAGCACTAATACATTCCCAGGTAGTGTAGCTAGCACTCATACATTCCCAGGTAGTGTAGCTAGCACTAATACATTCCCAGGTAGTTTAGCTAATGCTAATACAATCCCAGGTAGTGTAGCTAGCGCTAATACATTCTAAGCTAGTGTAGCTAGCACTAATACATTCCCAGCTAGTGTAGCTAACGCTAATATATTCCCAGGTAGTGTAGCTAGCACTAATACATTCCCAGGTACTGTAGGGAAGCAGGTGGCAGTAATCATGTTTCCTCTACATGGCTGATTGCTCCTCTGATGGAGCCTGTCATACCTCCCTCTGTTATCTATTCGGGCTAACAATCTTACAGACAGGCACACACACACACACACACACACACACACACACACACACACACACACACACACACACACACACACACACACACACACACACAGACACACACACACACACACACACACACACACACACACACACACACACACACACACACACACACACACACACACACACACACACACACACACACACACACACACACACACACACACACAGGCTGCGTATACACAGGCAGTCCAATTCAGATCTTTTTCCACTCATTGATATTTTGAGTCATCAGAGTGTCACGTTCTGACCATAGTTCGTGTGTGTTTTCCTTGTTTTAGTGTTGGTCTGGACGTGAGCTGGGTGGGCATTCTATGTTGTGTGTCTAGTTTGTCTGTTTCTGTGTTTGGCCTGATATGTTTCTCAATCAGAGGCAGGTGTTAGTCATTGTCTCTGAGTGGGAACCATATTTCGGTAGCTTGTTTTGTGTTGGGGTTTGTGGGTGATTGTTTCCTGTCTTTGTGTCTCTGCACCAGATAGGACTGTTTTCACATTTGTTGTGTTGTAATTTGAAGTGTTTAGTTGGGATTTATTATTAGAGAAGATGAACACTCACCATGCTGCGCTTTGGTCCTCTCTTTCCCAGGAAGAAAGCCATTACACAGAGCAACTCTTTTGACCAATCAGATCAGCCCATTTGCAAATAATTGGGAAACATATCAGAATTGTGCAGCCTAACAAGCAGACTGCTATACTGCTCCCAGATCTGTTTGGTCTGTGTAATAGGTTGCATTTACACAACAAGCCCAATTCTGATATTCTTCCCCTAAATGGACTTTTGACTAAACAGATCAGCTCTGGGCTTCAGAATTGGGCTTCCTGTGTAAACACAGGCTTTGTTGCCTATTTTAGGCATCACAACCAGATCTGCTGATGTATCTGTTAATGCAATTGAGCAACAATGCAACACCTTCTGTTACCAGGTTTTTTAAAAAACAACAATGAAAAAAAAAGGAATGAATGCTGTCAAACTGAGGAGAAACATATGTATTTAAGTGAATTGTTGTTTTGTTCTCTCTGTCAATCAACTTTAAGGTAAAATAGGCCTTTGGGCTTTAATGCAGTTTTGTTTTCACTTGTAGTTAATTTGACTGACAGCTAACATATGGCACGATATGCTGCAATAAAAAGGCAACACACTCAATAATCTATAGACGGCACCAGAGACGGCCCCACACGGCATTCTTAAAAGGGCCGGCCACACCATATCTCTATCGTTGCAGTTGCGGCCAGGTATGGCAGTTTCTTTGGAGATTGCGTTGAAGCAATGCTTTGGCTAAATACGTATTCTTGTTGGTCACATATTCTCTGAACATTTCACTAACGTGGCGATAATACATTCCCAGGTAGTGTAGCTAATGCTAATACATTCACAGGTACTGTAGCTAATGCTAATACATTCACAGGTAGTTTAGCTAATGCTAATACATTCACAGGTAGTGAAGCTAACGCTAATACATTCACAGGTAGTGAAGCTAATGCTAATACATTCACAGGTACTGTAGCTAATGCTAATACATTCACAGGTAGTGTAGCTAATGCTAATACATTCACAGGTAGTTTAGCTAATGCTAATACATTCACAGGTAGTGTAGCTAATGCTAATACATTCACAGGTAGTGTAGCTAATGCTAATACATTCACAGGTAGTGTAGCTAATGCTAATACATTCACAGGTAGTTTAGCTAATGCTAATACATTCACAGGTAGTGTAGCTAATGCTAATACATTCACAGGTAGTGTAGCTAATGCTAATACATTCACAGGTAGTGTAGCTAATGCTAATACATTCACAGGTAGTGTAGCTAATGCTAATACATTCACAGGTAGTGTAGCTAATGCTAATACATTCACAGGTAGTTTAGCTAATGCTAATACATTCACAGGTAGTGTAGCTAATGCTAATACATTCACAGGTAGTGTAGCTAATGCTAATACATTCGCAGGTAGTGAAGCTAATGCTAAAACATTCATAGGAACTGTAGCTAAGGCTAATACATTCACAGGTAGTGTAGCTAATGCTAATACATTCACAGGTAGTGTAGCTAATGCTAATACATTCGCAGGTAGTGTAGCTAATGCTAATACATTCGCAGGTAGTGTAGCTAACACCAATAAATTCACAGATAGTGTAGCTAACGCTAATACATTCCCAGGTAGTGTAGCTAGCGCTAATACCTTCATAGGTAGTATAGCTAATGCTAATACATTCCGAGGTAGTGTAGGGAACGCTAATACATTCCCAGGTAGTGTAGCTAACGCTAATACATTCCCAGGTAGTGTAGCTAGCGCTAATACCTTCATAGGTAGTATAGCTAATGCTAATACATTCCGAGGTAGTGTAGGGAACGCTAATACATTCCCAGGTAGTGTAGCTAACGCTAATACATTCCCAGGTAGTGTAGCTAGCGCTAATACCTTCATAGGTAGTATAGCTAATGCTAATACATTCCGAGGTAGTGTAGGGAACGCTAATACATTCCCAGGTAGTGTAGCTGACGCTAATACATCATGCTTATTATACATGGCTGATTTCTCCTCTGATGGAGCCTGTCATACATCCCTCTGTTATATACTCCTGCTAGAAAGCATACAGACAGACACACACACACGCTAACAATCACACAGCTAGTCTGGTCCCAGATCTGTTTGTGTCGTATGGCTGTGGTAACACAGGCAACCCAATGATGATCTTTTTCCAATAATTTGGAAAATGTAATAATTGGGCAGTCGGTGTAAACACATGCTATGGTCCCTATTTGGCATTACAACCAGATATGTGACCAGGCTAGCACACAACGGAGCCACCTATTCAAATACACCCCTCATTAAAGGGGTAAACTCCACCGTCAGTCAGAAGCAGAGGAACTAGGTTCCTTAATTGTTACATAATTTTTTGTACATAAACTCAGATAAAAAGGAAACGTCCTCTCACTGTCAACAGCGTTTATTTTCAGTCAATTTAACATGTGTAAATATTTATATGAATGTAACAAGATTTAACAACTGAGACATAAACTGAACAAGCTCTACAGACATGTGACTAACAGAAATGGGATAATGTGTCCCTGAACAATGGGGGGTTCAAAATCAAAAGAAACAGTCAGTATCTGGTGTGGCCACCAGCTGCATTAAGTACTGGAATGCATCTCCTCCTCGTGGACTGCACCGGATTTGTCAGTTATTGCTGTGAGATGTTACCCCACTCTTCCACAAAGGCACCTGCAAGTTCCTGGACATTTCTGGGAGGAATGGTCCTAGCCCTCACCCTCTGATCCAACAGGTCCCAGACATGCTCAATGGGATTGAGATCCAGGCTCTTTGCTGGCCATGGCAGAACACTGATATTCTTGTCTTGCAGAAAATCACACACAGAACGAGCAATTTGGCTGGTGGCATTGTCATGTCAGGATGAGCCTGCAGGAAGGGTACCAAATGAGGGAGGAAGATGTCTTCCCTGTAACACACAGCGTTGAGATTGCCTGCAATGACAACAAGCTCAGTCCGATGATGCTGTGACACACCGCCCCAGACCATGAAGGACCCACCACCTCCAAATCGATCCCACTCCAGAGTACAGGCCTCGGTGTAACGCTCGTTCCTTCAACAATAAACGCAAACCCGACCCCCCTGGTGAGAAAAAAACGTGACTCGTCAGTGAAGAGCACTTTTTGCCAGTCTTGTCTGGTCCAGCAACGGTGGTTTGGTGCCCTGTTTGTTGTTTTCAATCTTCCCTGTGACCTGCCCTGTCGGGAACTGCGAGGAGTAACAGCCTAACATACGTTGTAAACTACCATGACAAAGACACGAGCCGACGGGAGTATCGTTGAGGACAGTGGTGTCTCTCTGTCTCGGTGAAGGATCTTTAAAACAAGCAAAAAGAGTTGTTCACTTCACAAAACAGAATCATGAGGAGGTTTAAAGTATGTTTGGCCGTCACAAAGCCTTGACCTCAATCCTATAGAAAAAGTGTTTGCAGAAGTGAAAAAGTGTGTGTGAGCAAGGAGGCCTACAAACCTGACTCAGTTACACCAGCTCTGTCAGGAGGAATGGGCCAAAATTCACCCAACTTATTGTGGGAAGCTTGTGGAAGGCTATCCAAAACATTTGACACAAGTTAAACAATTTAAAGGCAATTATACCAAATACTAATCGAGTGTATGTAAACTTCAGACCCACTGGGAAATTAAAGCTGAAATATATAATTCTCTCTGCTATTATTCTGACATTTCACATTCTTCAAATAAAACTGGTGATCCTAACTGACCTAAGACAGGGAAACCGAGTTTAAATATATTTGGCTAAAGTGTATGTAAACTTCCTTCAACTGTATGTAACCTTTGAAATAATGTTAATGAAATCAACAACTTGCTAATATCAGATAACATTGATATATTAGCCATTTCTGAGACTCACTTAGATAATACATTTGATGATACATCAGTAGCAATACAAGGATATAACATTTACAGAAGAGACTGAAATGCTTATGGGGGAGGTGTTTCTGTATATATTCAGAGCCATATCCCTGTAATGCTTAGAGAATATCTTATGCCAAGTGTTATTGAAGTGTTGTGGTTGCAGGTTCACTAGACACATCTAAAGCCTTTTCTTTTGGGGTGTTGCTAAAGGCCAGAAAATGCTAACAGTCAGTATTTAAATAATATGCGTGAAATGCTTGATATAGTATGTGATGTGAGGCCTCACTCCCCTTTATCTAAGATATCTACTGCAGCCCTCATCCTCCACATACATCACCCGTTCTGCCAGTCACATTCTGTTTAATGACCTGTTTGGGCTAGGCGAATCTAGGTGAATCTGGAGGGCACGCAATTCAAATAAATAATCATTCATATTATGGATATTAAACATTTAAGTACATACAAGTGTCTTATATCAGTTGAAAGCTTAAATGTTTGTTAATCTAACTGCATTGTCTGATTTACAGTAGCCATTAAATCGAAAGCATGGCATGCTATTGTTTGAGGACAGCGCTCCACGTAAAAATATTTTTCCACCGGCACAGGGTTCATAAATTCACAAATAGCGATTACATTTTCACTTACTTTTTGAAAATCTTCCTCTGATTTGTCATCCAAAGGGTCCCAGCAAATAACATGTAGTGTCGTTTTGTTAGATAAAATCCTTCTTTATATCCCAAAAAGTCTGTTTAGTAGGCGACATTGATTTGAGTAATCCACTTGTTCAACATGCAAAGAAAGGAATCCCCTAAACTTTGTTTCAACAAGTCGAAATACGTTTCTATTTAATCATCAGATACCCTAAAATGGAATCAAACTATAATATTTCTTACAGAAGGAAGTATGTTGCATTGGAAACTGATTTTAGCAGGTGCGTTCTGTCTTCATCGCACGCACAACCACGAATTTTAAAGACTGTGTCCCTGTACTAAAACTCATATTTCTTATTTGTTTTGGAATTTACAAGACTGAAACCATGAACATAGACTGCTGACACCCTGTGGAAGCCATAGGAAGCCATAGGAATTGCATCCTGGGAGCTAGAATTCAGTATGCCCCTATATTTCCATTGTAAGAGCATGGGCTCTCAAACAAGAAAATCAGGTTGGTTTGTCTTTTTATTTCCTCCTACCACATCTATTGATTTTAACATTTCTACAAATGTCAAAGTGTTTTCTTTCCAATGGTACAAATTATATGCTTATCCTGGCTTCAGGGCCTGAGCAACAGGCAGTTTACTGTGGGCACATCATTCAGGTGGAAATTGAGAAAAAATTTGACCTAAGAAGTTTTAAAGGTTCCCAAGGCACACACATCTCTGGGTCGCTCGTCCTTTCATTTTGCTTCAGCAAGCGACTGTATCGAGCTGCAACAAATGCTCAAACTGGACAATTTAATCTCAGTCTCTTCATTCAAAGACTCAATCATGGACACTTACTGACAGTTGTGGCTGCTTTGCGTGATGTATTGTTGTCTCTACCTTCTTACCCTTTATCCTGCTGTCAGTGGCTAATAATGTTTGTACCATGTTTTGTGCTGCTACCATGTTGTGCTGCTGCCATGTTGTGTTGCTACCATGCTGTGTTGTCATGTGTTGCTGCCATGCTATGTTGTTGTCTTAGGTCTCTATTTGTGTAGTATTGTGTTGTCTCTCTTGTTGTGAGGTGTGTTTTGTCCTATATTTTAGTTAAATCTTGTTGTATTTTAAATCCCAGCCCCCGTCCCGCAAGAGGCCTTTTGTAAATAAGGATTTGTTCTTAACGGACTTGTTTTGTTAAATAAAGGTTACATGAAGAAGAACATACAGGAAAAACATAAACAGAGGTCTACTTTCTTGGAGGCCTGTAATCTGGTAAATTAACCTACCAGGGTGTTTACAAACACTACAGGAACAAGATCATTCAAATCAAATCAAATCAAATGTATTTATAAAGCCCTTCTTATATCAGATGATATATCAAAGTGCTGTACAGAAACCCAGCCTAAAACCCCAAACAGCAAGCAATGCAGCACTGTGGCTAGGAAAAACTCCCTAGAAAGGCCAAAACCTAGGAAGAAACCTAGAGAGGAACCAGGCTATGAGGGGTGGCCAGTCCTCTTCTGGCTGTGCCGGGTGGAGATTATAACAGAACATGGCCAAGATGTTCAAATGTTCATAAATGACCAGCATGGTCGTATAATAATAATCACAGTGGATGTCGAGGGTGCAACAAGTCAGCACCTCAGGAGTCAATGTCAGTTGGCTTTTCATAGCCGATCATTGAGAGTATCTATATCTTTCCGACAGATATCTTTCCGACAGATAAGATCTAAACCAGGCCAGAACTTGTCCGTGTAGACCAATTTGGGTTACCAATCTCTCCAAAAGAATGTGGTGATCGATGGTATCAAAAGCAGCACTAAGTTCTAGGGGCACGAGGACAGATGCAGAGCCTCGGTCTAACGCCATTAAAAGGCAATGTATCACCTTCACAAGTGCAGTCTCAGTGCTATGATGGGGTCTAAAACCAGACTGAAGCATTTCGTAGACATTGTTTGTCTTCAGGAAGGCAGTGAGTTGCTGCGCAACAGCTTTTTCAAAAAATGTTGAGAGGAATGGAAGATTCGATATAGGCCGATAGTTTTTAATATTTTCTGGGTCAAGGTTTGGCTTTTTCAAGAGAGGCTTTATTACTGCCACTTTTAGTGAGTTTGGTACACATCCGGTGGATAGAGAGCCGTTTATTATGTTCAACATAGGAGGGCCAAGCACAGGAAGCAGTTCATGTATCATGTATCAATCCCATTTATACTAATACTGTTGAACTTTGTTCTAAAGCTTTATCCGTACCCATTGGATGCAGTGATCACAATATAGTGGCTATATCCAGAAAAGCCTAAATTCCAACAGATGGGCCTAAAATAGTGTATTAGAGATCATGCAAAATATTTTGCTGTGACTCTTATGTGGATGATGTTAAAAATATTTGTTGGTCTGATGTGATTAATGAGGAGTATCCAGACGCTGCACCACATGAATTCATGAAATTGCTTCTTCCAGTTATTGATAAACATGAACCTGTTAAGAAACTGACTGTTAGAACTATTAAGGCTCCATTGATTGATGAGGAATTGAAAAACTGTATGGTTGAAAGAGAGGGCAAAAGGAGTGGCTAATAAGTCTGGCTGCACATCTGACTGGCTAACTTACTGTAAATTGTGAAATTATGTCACTAAACTCAACAAAAAGGAGAGTAAACTGTACTCTGAAGCCAATATCAATGAGATAAAGAATGATTGAAAAAGTACTTTATACTACTTTATATTAAGTTTAAATATTAAACTCCATCTTTCATCAAATCAGATAGCTTATTCATCACAAAACCATTTGATGTTGCCAATTATTTGAATGATTAATTCATTGGGTAAGTGGGCAAACTTAGGCAGGAAATGCCAACAACGAAGAGTGAGCCATCGTATTAATGCAACAAAAACAAACTGTGGGAGAGGTGGAAAATGTTGTGTTATTGATCAATAATGACAAACCTCCTGGCATTGACAACTTAACTGGAAAGCTACTGAAGATGGTAGCTGACTCTATAAGCCACTCCTATCTGTCATATCTTTAATCTGAGCCTAGAGGGAAGTATTTGTCCTCAGGCCTGGAGGGAAGCCAAAACAATTATGCTACCCAAAAGTGGTAAAGCAGCCTTTACTGAATTTTACAGCAGACCTATCAGCTTGCTGCCAGCTCTTAGCAAACTGTTGAATAAAATGGTGTTTGCCAAATACAATGCTATTTCTCTGTAAACAAATGAACAACAGACTTTCAGCATGCTTATAGAGAAGGGCACTCAACCTGTACTGCACTGACAGAAATTACTGTTGATTGTTTGAAAGAAATTGATAATAAGAAGATTGTGGGAGCTGTACTGTTAGATTTCAGTGCAGCCTTTGATATTATTGACCGTAACCTGTTGTTAAAACAATGATGTGTTATGGATTTTCACCCTCTGCCATATTGTGGATTCAGAGCTATCTATCTAATAGAACTCAAAGGGTTTTCTTAAATGGAAGCTTCTCTAATGTCAAACATGTAAAGTGTGGTGTATCGCAGGGCAGCCCTCTAGGCCCTCTACTCTTCTCTATTTTTAACAATGACCTGCCACTGGCATTAAACAAAGCATGTGTGTTCATGTATGCTGATGATTCATCCATATAAGCATCATCAACCACAGCTAATGAAGTCGCTGAAACCCTTAACAAAAAGTTGCAGTCATTCCCTAAGTTCTAGCTGAATCTGGTAATGAATGGTTTGGCTGTTGAACAAGTTGAGGAGACAACAGTTCTTAGATTGTAAACTGTCATGGTCAGAACATATAGATTCAATGGTTGTAAAGAAGGGGAGAGGTCTGTCCATAATAAAGAGATGCTCTGCTTTTTGACACCACACTCCAAAAAGCAAGTCCTGCAGGCTTTAGTTTTATCGTATCTTGATTATTGTCCAGTCGTTTGGCCGAGTGCTGCAAGGAAAGACCTAGTTAAGCTGCAGCCCAGGACAGAGCGGCACATCTTGCTCGTCATTGTAATCAGAGGGCTGCTATAAATACCATGCCAGTCTCTCTTAGTTAAGAGTTGAGTAGAGACTGACTGCATCACTTCTTCTTGTTATAAGGAAAATGAATGTGTTGGAAATCCCACATGTTTTTCACAGTCAACTTACACACAGCTCTGACACACACACTTACCCCACCAGACATGCTACCAGGGGTCTTTTCACAGTCCCCAAATCCAGGACAAATTCAAGAAAGCGTACAGTATTATACAGAGCCATTATTACATAGAAATCCCTTACGTCACATATTGCTCAAATAAACAGCAAACCTGGTTGCAAAAAACAGATAAAGCAACACATCACGGCACAGCACCTCTCTCCTATTTGACCTAGATAGTGTGTATATGTACTGATATATAGGAAACGTGCCTTTGTAAAAACAATGTTTTTGATGTAGTTCTGTCCTTGAGCTGTTGTCTATTAATGAATGTTCTGTATTATGTCATGGTTCATGTTTTGTGAGGACCCCAGGAAGAGTAGATGCTGCTTTTACAACAGCAAATGGGGATCCTAATAAAATAACAAAATACCCTGTTAGAGACTCAACCTGAGGGGAACCATAGACAATCAAAGGAGCTATCACCTGCCTGGGGGTAGTCTATTCTACGTGAGTTACAGTAAGAGGGATGAAAATGGGAGACCAACAGAAATGGCTTAAAATTGACAGTATATTGCTAGTGAGAGTAATCGATAAAATAAGCTCGTGGTCAACTCTTGCAGAGGAGCGATGATGATGATTATGATGATGATGATGATTATGATGATGACAGTAATTGTCTTTAGGTGCCTGATGGGTAAAATCTGTTCTGTGCTGTTGTGTGTGTGTGTGTGTGTGTGTGTGTGTGTGTGTGTGTGTGTGTGTGTGTGTGTGTGTGTGTGTGTGTGTGTGTGCCGAGGAGTTACACTATAGATATGAAAGTATGTGGAAACCCTTTCAAATGAGTGGATTCGGCTGTTTCAGCCACACCCGTCGCTGACAGGTGTATACATTGGCAGTATAATTAACTTTACTGAAGAGCTCAGTGACTTTCCACTTGGCACCGTCATAGGATGACACCTTTCCAGCATGTCAGGTCGTCTAATTTCTGTCCTGCTGGAGCTGCCCTGGTGGAGCTGCCCTGGTGGAGCTGTCCTGCTGGAGCTGCCCTGGTGGAGCTGTCCTGGTTGAGCTGTCCTGGTGGAGCTGTCCTGGGAGCTGCCCTGGTGGAGCTGTCCTGGTGGAGCTGTCCTGCTGGAGCTGCCCTGGTGGAGCTGTCCTGGTGGAGCTGCCCTGGTGGAGCTGCCCTGGTGGAGCTGCCCTGGTGGAGCTGCCCTGGTGGAGCTGCCCTGGTGGAGCTGCCCTGGTGGAGCTGTCCTGGTGGAGCTGCCCTGGTGGAGCTGCCCTGGTGGAGCTGCCCTGGTGGAGCTGCCCTGGTGGAGCTGTCCTGCTGGAGCTGCCCTGGTCAAATGTAAGTGTTGTTATTGTGAAGTGGAAAACTCTAGGAGCAACGTCGGCTCAGCCACAAAGTGATCATCTACACAAGATCACAGAACTGGACTGCTGAGTGGTAAAGCGCGTAGCGTGTAAAAATCTGTCCTCAGCTGCAAGACTCACTACCGAGTTTCAAACTGTCTCTGGAAGCAACGTCAGCACAATAACTGTTTGTTGGGAACTTCTTGAAATGGGTTTCCATGGGCGAGCAGCCTCACACAAGCCTAAGACCACCATGCGCAATGCCAAGCGTCGGCTGGAGTGGTGTAAAGCTCACCGCCATTGGACTCCGGGGCTGTGGAAATGCTTTCTCTGGAGTGATGAAGCAGTCCGACTGTGAGCCAGGCCTAATCGCCCAACATCAGTGCCCGACCTCACCAATGCTTTTGTGGTTGAATGGAAGCAAGTCCCCGCAGCAATGTACCAACATCTAGTGGAAAGCCTTTCCAGGAGAGTGGAGGCTGTTATAGCAGCAATGTTCCAACATCTAGTGGAAAGCCTTCCCAGGAGAGTGGAGGCTGTTATAGCAGCAATGTTCCAACATCTAGTGGAAAGCCTTCCCAGGAGAGTGGAGGCTGTTATAGCAGCAATGTACCAACATCTAGTGGAAAGCCTTCCCAGGAGAGTGGAGGCTGTTATAGCAGCAATGTTCCAACATCTAGTGGAAAGCCTTCCCAGACGAGTGGAGGCTGTTATAGTCCCCGCGATATGCAACTGTTCAGGGAAGTCAGGAACCAATACACGCAGTCAGTCAGGAAAGCTAAGGCCAGCTTCTTCAGGCAGAAGTTTGCATCCTGTAGCTCCAACTCCAAAAAGTTCTGGGACACTGTGAAGTCCATGGAGAACAAGAGCACCTCCTCCCAGCTGCCCACTGCACTGAGGCTAGGTAGCACGGTCACCACCGATAAATCCATGATTATCGAAAACTTCAACAAGCATTTCTCAACAGCTGGCCATGCCTTCCGCCTGGCTACTCCAACCTCAGCAAACAGCTCCGCCCCCCCCGCAGCTACTCGCCCAAACCTCTCCAGGTTCTCCTTTACCCAAATCCAGATAGCAGATGTTCTGAAAGAGCTGCAAAACCTGGACCCGTACAAATCAGCTGGGCTTGACAATCTGGACCCTCTATTTCTGAAACTATCCGCCGCCATTGTCGCAACCCCTATTACCAGCCTGTTCAACCTCTCTTTCATATCGTCTGAGATCCCCAAGGATTGGAAAGCTGCCGCAGTCATCCCCCTCTTCAAAGGGGGAGACACCCTGGACCCAAACTGTTACAGACCTATATCCATCCTGCCCTGCCTATCTAAGGTCTTCGAAAGCCAAGTCAACAAACAGGTCACTGACCATCTCGAATCCCACCGTACCTTCTCCGCTGTGCAATCGGGTTTCCGAGCCGGTCACGGGTGCACCTCAGCCACGCTCAAGGTACTAAACGATATCATAACCGCCATCGATAAAAGACAGTACTGTGCAGCCGTCTTCATCAACCTTTGCCAAGGCTTTCGACTCTGTCAATCACCATATTCTTATCGGCAGACTCAGTAGCCTCGGTTTTTCGGATGACTGCCTTGCCTGGTTCACCAATTACTTTGCAGACAGAGTTCAGTGTGTCAAATCGGAGGGCATGCTGTCCGGTCTGGCAGTCTCTATGGGGGTGCCACAGGGTTCAATCCTCGGGCCGACTCTTTTCTCTGTATATATCAATGATGTTGCTCTTGCTGCGGACGATTCCCTGATCCACCTCTACGCAGACGACACCATTCTATATACTTCCGGCCCGTCCTTGGACACTGTGCTATCTAACCTCCAAACGAGCTTCAATGACATACAACACTCCTTCCGTGGCCTCCAACTGCTCTTAAACGCTAGTAAAACCAAATGCATGCTTTTCAACCGTTCGCTGCCTGCACCCGCACGCCTGACCAGCATCACCACCCTGGATGGTTCCGACCTTGAATATGTGGACATCTATAAGTACCTAGGTGTCTGGCTAGACTGTAAACTCTCCTTCCAGACTCATATCAAACATCTCCAATCGAAAATCAAATCAAGAATCGGCTTTCTATTCCGCAACAAAGCCTCCTTCACTCACGCCGCCAAACTTACCCTAGTAAAACTGACTATACTACCGATCCTCGACTTCGGCGATGTCATCTACAAAATTGCTTCCAACACTCTACTCAGCAAACTGGATGCAGTTTATCACAGTGCCATCCGTTTTGTCACTAAAGCACCTTATACCACCCACCACTGCGACTTGTATGCTCTAGTCGGCTGGCCCTCGCTACATATTCGTCGCCAGACCCACTGGCTCCAGGTCATCTACAAGTCCATGCTAGGTAAAGCTCCGCCTTATCTCAGTTCACTGGTCACGATGGCAACACCAATCCGTAGCACGCGCTCCAGCAGGTGTATCTCACTGATCATCCCTAAAGCCAACACCTCATTTGGCCGCCTTTCGTTCCAGTTCTCTGCTGCCTGTGACTGGAACGAATTGCAAAAATCGCTGAAGTTGGAGACTTTTATCTCCCTCACCAACTTCAAACATCTGCTGTCTGAGCAGTTAACCGATCGCTGCAGCTGTACATAGTCTATCGGTAAATAACACACCCATTTTTACCTACCTCATCCCCATACTGTTTTTATTTATTTACTTTTCTGCTCTTTTGCACACCAATATCTCTACCTGTACATGACCATCTGATCATTTATCACTCCAGTGTTATTAATCTGCAAAATTGTAATTATTCGCCTACCTCCTCATGCCTTTTGCACACATTGTATATAGACTCCCCCTTTTTTTTCTACTGTGTTATTGACTTGTTAATTGTTTACTCCATGTGTAACTCTGTGTTGTCTGTTCACACTGCTATGCTTTATCTTGGCCAGGTCGCAGTTGCAAATGAGAACTTGTTCTCAACTAGCCTACCTGGTTAAATAAAGGTGAAATGAAAAAATAAAAAAATAAAAAAAAAAGAGGGGACCAACTCCATATTAATACCCATGATTTTGGAATGAGATTTTTGACGAGCAGGTGTCCACATACTTTTGGTCATGCAGTGTATGTTGAGGGAAAGGAGAAGTTCAACAGACGGGAATCTGATATCTGATCCAGTCTTCGAGGGGTTAAGTCCGCTCCGTAGGGAAGGTTGGCCTCGCCTCAGTGAACGGAGGTACGTGTGATACAGAACCTTCAGAATCTACTCCAGGAACCTCTGAGTTTAACTCCCAGACATTACACTGTTGCTGTCAATGTTGACACATAAACAACACGCTCTGCCGTTAGTAAAATAGGACAGTATATCCTTCACTGCAAATGATCCTCAAGCCAGCTAAAGGCTGCCATATTCTCTATTAAGTGCACTAGCTCCCATAGGGATTAGGTTAAAAGTAGTGCACTACATAGGGAATATGGTGCCGTATGGGACACAGGCTATGTACAGAACAGCAGCTGTGGAAGCCAGGGAAAGTAGAACCATCTGGATTCAGTCACTATCTGAATATACACACGTACGTGCACTAAAGGACTACATGTTTACGAAGTATTCCAGGAGATGCAATATGTCATATAACTGTTCATATAGACATACAGGTCATGACAATACATGCCTGTACATATATACACAGTACAGTTCATGACAATACATACCTGTACATATACACACAGTACAGTTCATGACAGTACATACCTGTACATATACACACAGTACAGTTCATGACAATACATACCTGTACATATATATATACACACAGTACAGGTCATGACAATACATACCTGTACATATACACACAGTACAGTTCATGACAATACATACCTGTACATATATATATATACACACAGTACAGTTCATGACAATACATACCTGTACATATATATATATATATATACACACAGTACAGGTCATGACAATACATACCTGTACATATATATATACACACAGTACAGTTCATGACAATACATACCTGTACATATATATATACACACAGTACAGTTCATGACAATACATACCTGTACACATATATATACACACAGTACAGTTCATGACAATACATACCTGTACATATATATATATACACACAGTACAGTTCATGACAATACATACCTGTACATATATATATATACACACAGTACAGTTCATGACAATACATACCTGTACATATACACACAGTACAGTTCATGACAATACATATATATATATATATACACACAGTACAGTTCATGACAATACATACCTGTACATATACACACAGTACAGTTCATGACAATACATACCTGTACATATATATATATACACACAGTACAGTTGATGACAATACATACCTGTACATATACACACAGTACAGTTGATGACAATACATACCTGTACATATATATATACACACAGTACAGTTGATGACAATACATACCTGTACATATACACACAGTACAGTTGATGACAATACATACCTGTACATATATATATACACACAGTACAGTTCATGACAATACATACCTGTACATATACACACAGTACAGTTCATGACAATACATATATATATATATATACACACAGCACAGTTCATGACAATACATACCTGTACATATACACACAGTACAGTTCATGACAATACATACCTGTACATATACAGTTCAGTTCATACCTGACAATGACAATACATACCTGTACATATACACACAGTACAGTTCATGACAATACATACCTGTACATATACACACAGTACAGTTCATGACAATACATACCTGTTCATATACACACAGTACAGTTCATGACAATACATACCTGTACATATATATATATATATATATATACACACAGTACAGTTCATGACAATACATACCTGTACATATACACACAGTACAGGTCATGACAATACATACCTGTACATATACACACAGTACAGTTCATGACAATACATACCTGTACATATACACACAGTACAGTTGATGACAATACATACCTGTACATATACACACAGTACAGTTCATGACAATACATACCTGTACATATATATATATATATATATATATACACACAGTACAGTTCATGACAATACATACCTGTACATATATATATATATATATATATATACACACAGTACAGTTCATGACAATACATACCTGTACATATACACACAGTACAGTTCATGACAATACATACCTGTACATATATATATACACACAGTACAGTTCATGACAATACATACCTGTACATATACACACAGTACAGTTCATGACAATACATACCTGTACATATATATATACACACAGTACAGTTCATGACAATACATACCTGTACATATATATATACACACAGTACAGTTCATGACAATACATACCTGTACATATATACACACAGTACAGTTCATGACAATACATACCTGTACATATACACACAGTACAGTTCATGACAATACATACCTGTACATATATATATACACACAGTACAGTTCATGACAATACATACCTGTACATATATATATATACACACAGTACAGTTCATGACAATACATACCTGTACATATATACACAGTACAGTTCATGACAATACATACCTGTACATATATACACAGTACAGTTCATGACAATACATACCTGTACATATACACACAGTACAGTTCATGACAATACATACCTGTACATATATATATACACACAGTACAGTTCATGACAATACATACCTGTACATATATATATACACACAGTACAGTTGATGACAATACATACCTGTACATATACACACAGTACAGTTGATGACAATACATACCTGTACATATACACACAGTACAGTTCATGACAATACATACCTGTACATATATATATACACACAGTACAGTTGATGACAATACATACATGTACATATATATATACACACAGTACAGTTCATGACAATACATACCTGTACATATACACACAGTACAGTTGATGACAATACATACCTGTACATATATATATACACACAGTACAGTTGATGACAATACATACCTGTACATATACACACAGTACATTTGATGACAATACATACCTGTACATATATATATATATATACACACAGTACAGTTCATGACAATACATACCTGTACATATATATATATATACATATATATATATATACACACAGTACAGTTCATGACAATACATACCTGTACATATATATATACACACAGTACAGTTGATGACAATACATACCTGTACATATACACACAGTACAGTTCATGACAATACATACCTGTACATATACACACAGTACAGTTCATGACAATACATACCTGTACATATACACACAGTACAGTTCATGACAATACATACCTGTTCATATACACACAGTACAGTTCATGACAATACATACCTGTACATATATATATACACACAGTACAGTTCATGACAATACATACCTGTACATATACACACAGTACAGGTCATGACAATACATACCTGTACATATACACACAGTACAGTTCATGACAATACATACCTGTACATATACACACAGTACAGTTGATGACAATACATACCTGTACATATACACACAGTACAGTTCATGACAATACATACCTGTACATATACACACAGTACAGTTGATGACAATACATACCTGTACATATATATATACACACAGTACAGTTGATGACAATACATACCTGTACATATACACACAGTACAGTTCATGACAATACATATATATATATATATATACACACAGTACAGTTCATGACAATACATACCTGTACATATACACACAGTACAGTTCATGACAATACATACCTGTACATATACACACAGTACAGTTCATGACAATACATACCTGTACATATAGACACAGTACAGTTCATGACAATACATACCTGTACATATACACACAGTACAGTTCAACAGTTTGGGGTCACTTAGAAATCTCCTTGTTTTTGAAAGAAAAGCTTTTTTTTTGTCCATTAAAATAACATAAATTTGATTCAGAAATACAGTGTAGAGATTTGTGATAACCTGTGATAAAGTGGATTATAAGTGAAATAAGTAAAGAATATTATGAGGAGAAATGTCTGTTAACAATTGTTGGAAAAATGACTTGTGTCAGGCACAAAGTAGATGTCCTAACCGACTTTCCAAAACTATAGTTTGTTAACAAGAAATATGTGGAGTGGTTGAAAAACTAGTTTTAATGACTCCAACCTAAGTGTATGTAAACTTCCCACTTCAACTATATATTTATGTATACGTATGTGTGTGTGTGTGTGTGTGTGTGTGTGTGTGTGTGTGTGTGTGTGTGTGTGTGTGTGTGTGTGTGTGTGTGTGTGTGTATATAGACAACAAGGCAAAGAAGCATCAGTCAAAGAATGCATAACTATGAGGATATAGAAAGACCTTTAGGGCATTGGCATGTCTATCAGGAGTATTATCCAATCAGACAGTGACATATGGCCTAAGGTCCAGCCCCTGGCCTGTCAATTAAGAGTTTTATCCAATCAGACAGTGACATATGGCCTAAGGTCCAGCCCCTGGCCTGTCAATTAAGAGTTTTATCCAATCAGACCGTGACGCAATGCCAAGGTAAAGGCCTGTGTCTTCATAGATCACTGATACGTTTCATATTTCCATTTAGTCAATCGCTGTGCGCTTTACCGCAATGAATTATGTATGCAGTCGTCTCTCTTGTCTCGCCACAGCATCACTGTTTAAGATTCAGAGCATCATTACGGGAAGTGTGTCGAGTTCATTTCTTACTTTTTATATTCAGTGGTAATGAAATGAAGGTCTCGCATTTACATTTTAGTCATTTAACAGACACACTTATCCAGAGTGACTTACGGGAACAATTAGGGTTAAGTGCCTTGCTCAAGGGCAATTCGGCATATTTTTCACCTATTTGGATCTAGGATCTGAACGAACAACCATTCGGTTAATGGCCCAATGGTCTGAACTGCTAGGCTTCCTTCCGCCCATATTCATACACTGTATTCTATTCTATTCTACTGTATCTTAGTCTATGCCGCTCTGACATTACTCATCTCATATTCATACACTGTATTCTATTCTATTCTACTGTATCTTAGTCTCTGCCGCTCTGACATTACTCATCTCATATTCATACACTGTATTCTATTCTATTCTACTGTATCTTAGTCTCTGCCGCTCTGACATTACTCATCTCATATTCATACACTGTATTCTATTCTATTCTACTGTATCTTAGTCTCTGCCGCTCTGACATTACTCATCTCATATTCATACACTGTATTCTATTCTATTCTACTGTATCTTAGTCTCTGCCGCTCTGACATTACTCATCTCATATTCATACACTGTATTCTATTCTATTCTACTGTATCTTAGTCTATGCCGCTCTGACATTACTCGTCTCATATTCATACACTGTATTCTATTCTATTCTACTGTATCTTAGTCTCTGCCGCTCTGACATTACTCGTCTCATATTCATACACTGTATTCTATTCTATTCTACTGTATCTTAGTCTCTGCCGCTCTGACATTACTCGTCTCATATTCATACACTGTATTCTATTCTATTCTACTGTATATTAGTCTCTGCCGCTCTGACATTACTCATCTCATATTCATACACTGTATTCTATTCTATTCTACTGTATCTTAGTCTCTGCCGCTCTGACATTACTCATCTCATATTCATACACTGTATTCTATTCTATTCTACTGTATCTTAGTCTCTGCCGCTCTGACATTACTCATCTCATATTCATACACTGTATTCTATTCTATTCTACTGTATCTTAGTCTCTGCCGCTCTGACATTACTCGTCTCATATTCATACACTGTATTCTATTCTACTGTATCTTAGTCTATACAGCTCTGACATTACTCGTCTCATATTCATACACTGTATTCTATTCTATTCTACTGTATATTAGTCTCTGCCGCTCTGACGTTGCTCGTCCATTTATTTATCTCCGTTACTTAGATGTGTGTATTGGGTATATCTTGTGAAATTGTTAGATATTACTTGTTATACATTACTACAATGTCAGAGCTAGAAATACAAACATTTCTGTTGAATAACATCAATATAATAACAGCAATAACATCTGTTAACACGCGTTTGTACCAATAACATCTGTTAACACGTGTTTGTACCAATAACATCTGTTAACACGTGTTTGTACCAATAACATCTGTTAACACGTGTTTGTACCAATAACATCTGTTAACACGTGTTTGTACCAATAACATCTGTTAACACGTGTTTGTACCAATAACATCTGTTAACACGTGTTTGTACCAATAACATCTGTTAACACGTGTTTGTACCAATAACATCTGTTAACACGTGTATGTGACCAATAACATCTGTTAACACGTGTTTGTACCAATAACATATGCTAACACGTGTTTGTACCAATAACATCTGTTAACACGTGTTTGTACCAATAACATCTGTTAACACGTGTTTGTACCAATAACATCTGTTAACACGTGTTTGTACCAATAACATCTGTTAACACGTGTTTGTACCAATAACATCTGTTAACACGTGTTTGTACCAATAACATCTGTTAACACGTGTTTGTACCAATAACATCTGTTAACACGTGTTTGTACCAATAACATCTGTTAACACGTGTATGTGACCAATAACATCTGTTAACACGTGTTTGTACCAATAACATATGCTAACACGTGTTTGTACCAATAACATCTGTTAACACGTGTTTGTACCAATAACATCTGTTAACACGTGTTTGTACCAATAACATCTGTTAACACGTGTTTGTACCAATAACATCTGTTAACACGTGTTTGTACTGTTAACACGTGTTTGTACCAATAACATCTGTTAACACGTGTTTGTACCAATAACATCTGTTAACACGTGTTTGTACCAATAACATCTGTTAACACGTGTTTGTACCAATAACATCTGTTAACACGTGTTTGTACCAATAACATCTGTTAACACGTGTTTGTACCAATAACATCTGTTAACACGTGTTTGTACCAATAACATCTGTTAACACGTGTTTGTACCAATAACATCTGTTAACACGTGTTTGTACCAATAACATCTGTTAACACGTGTTTGTACCAATAACATCTGTTAACACGCGTTTGTACCAATAACATCTGTTAACACGTGTTTGTACCAATAACATCTGTTAACACGTGTGTTTGTACCAATAACATCTGTTAACACGTGTTTGTACCAATAACATCTGTTAACACGTGTTTGTACCAATAACATCTGTTAACACGTGTTTGTACCAATAACATCTGTTAACACGTGTTTGTACCAAATAACATCTGTTGTTTGTACCAATAACATCTGTTAACACGTGTTTGTACCAATAACATCTGTTAACACGTGTTTGTACCAATAACATCTGTTAACACGTGTTTGTACCAATAACATCTGTTAACACGTGTTTGTACCAATAACATCTGCTAACACGTGTTTGTACCAATAACATCTGTTAACACGTGTTTGTACCAATAACATCTGTTAACACGTGTTTGTACCAATAACATCTGTTAACACGTGTTTGTACCAATAACATCTGTTATCACGTGTATGTACCAATAACATCTGTTAACACGTGTTTGTACCAATAACATCTGTTAACACGTGTATGTGACCAATAACATCTGTTAACACGTGTATGTGACCAATAACATCTGTTAACACGTGTATGTGACCAATAACATCTGTTAACACGTGTATGTGACCAATAACATCTGTTAACACGTGTTTGTACCAATAACATCTGTTAACATGTATTTTGTAACCAATAACATCTGTTAACATGTATTTTGTAACCAATTGTCACGCCCTGGTCTTAGTATTTTGTGTTTATATATTTATTTGGTCAGGCCAGGGTGTGACATGGGTTTGATTTTTGTGTTGTGTTTTTGTATTGGGGTTTTAGTAGGTATTGGGATTGTGGCTGAGTAGGGTGTCTAGCATAGTCTATGGCTGCCTGAGGCGGTTCTCAATCAGAGTCAGGTGTTAGTCATTGTCTCTGATTGGGAACCATATTTAGGTAGCCTGGGTTTCACTGTGTGTTTGTGGGTGATTGTTCCTGTCTCAGTGTGTTTGTATTCACCAGTTAGGTTGTTTAGGTTTTCACGTTCCGTTTCTTGTTTTTGTATTTGTCGTGTTTATTCATTCATTAAACATGTATCGAACTAACCACGCTGCATTTTGGTCCGACTCTCCTTCGACGGAAGAAAGCCGTTACACCAATAACATCTGTTAACATGTGTATGTACCAATAACATCTGTTAACACGTGAAATAGACCGTTGAACTTTGATTTGATTTATTGAGAAATACAGGTGGGCATCCCAAACACCACCTGTATAGACAGTGCGACAGACCCCAAACACACACCTGTATGGAGTTGACAAACACACCCCAAATATACACCTGTAGTCAGCCAAAACTTGGGGGCACAGGACACACAGAGTCAGGGTTCAGACAGCCACACATCGTGAGGAGCCAGAAGACAGAACCACCTGTATTGAGTGACACACACACAAAGTGAACACACACCTGTTTGGTGCTTTAGGTTGATACACCGACAGCCCAAACACATGGCACCTGGGTCAGACACACCATACACCCTGAGGACACACACCTGTGATGTGACAGCCTCACACTACACCTCCTGTGTACCACCTGTCTTGACCTGTGCCAGTCCCAGGCTCACACACCTGTATCCTGTGCCAGACACACACCAGTTCAGCTCCCCGCACCAGGCTTCACCACAGTGCCAGCACCACGCACCGAACACACACCTGTATGGACTCACAAACACACCCCAAATATACACCTGTTAGCGCTGTCACAGCACACTCCCAGCACTGCACTGTGTTGAGAGCCTTCCTCACCCCAAACCGGACACCCTGTTTAGCGCTAGACACCTTCTCAGCACCGGAGTCTCACACCCCAGAGCTGCTAGTCAAACAGCCAGACCTGTATGGACAGCCACACAGCCCCAAGCACCAGAGCACCACTGTATGGACAGCCACAGCTGCCAGTCAGCATGGAGCAGCCAGACCTGCCAGTCTGCATGGAGCAGCCAGACTGCCCTGCATGGAACCAGAGCACACCTGTCTGCATGGAGCAGCTACACCCCAAAGTCACACTTCCAGTTCCGCCAGTCACCAGGATCCACAGTCACATGACTTCCAGACCCACACATTCAGCCAGACACCATTCAGCCAGGACCGCCAAACACACACCTGTATAGACACACACACAGTCAGCCAAACAGTCAGCCAGGATCTGTCCAGACCGCACACACAGGATCACATGATGTATAGACACACAGGACCCCAAACACCAGACCTGTATGGACACACACACACACACTGACACCTGTAGTGCTGAGCTACCCACAGTCCTGAGGCGGTTCTCAATCCCGCTTCCCGAGCTTTTCCTCAGTCCCGAGCTTCCTCAGTCACCGAACACACACCTGTATAGACACACACACACACCCCAAACACAGGCCTGTATAGACACACACACACCCGACACCCCAAACACACACCTGTATAGACACACACACACCCCCAATCAAACACCTGTATAGACACACACACACACCCCAAAGCACACACCGTGTATAGACACACACACCCGAACACACACCTGGGTATAGACACACACACACACCCCAAACACACACCTGTATTTTGATATATTTATTTGGTCAGGCACAAACACACCGAACACACACCTGTATTGGGGTTTTAGTAGGTTTTGGGACACACACACCCCTGAGGCGGTTCTCAATCACACATTCACCTGATTGGGACACACACACAAAATTGTTCCCACCAGTGTATTGATTCACCACACGGCAGTAAAAACACACCTGTTTTTGTAGACACATTTATTACACATGTATCGAACACACCTGTATTTTGGACTCACAAACACACCCCAAATATTAACATGTGTATAGACACACACACCACGTGAAACACACTTTGATTTGACCTTATTGAGAAATACACACATCCCATTGACACACACACCCCCAAACACACACCTGTATAGACTCACACACACACCCCAAACACACACACCTGTATAGACACACACCTGTATTGACACACACACCCCAAACACACACCTGTATAGACACACACCCCCCAAACACACACCTGTATAGACACACACACACCCCAAACACACACCTGTATAGACACACACACACACACACACAGAACACACACCTGTATTGACACACACACCCCAAACACACACCTGTATAGACACACACACACACCCCAACACACACCTGTATAGACACACACACACACACACAAACACACACCTGTATAGACACACAGACACACCCCAAACACACACCTGTATAGACACACACACACACCAAACACACACCTGTATAGACACACACACACACACACACACCTGTATAGACACACACACCCCAAACACACACCTGTATAGACACACACACACACCACACACCTGTATAGACACACACACCACACACACACCTGTATAGACACACACACACACCCCAAACACACACCTGTATAGACACACACACACACACCCCAAACACACACCTGTATAGACACACACACACCCAAACACACACCTGTATAGACACACACACACACCCCAAACACACACCTGTATAGACACACACACACACCGAACACACACCTGTATAGACACACACACACACCCCAAACACACACCTGTATTGACACACACAAACACACCAAACACACACCTGTATAGACACACACACACCCAAACACACACCTGTATAGACACACACACAAAAAACCACCTGTATTGACACACACACACACCCCAAAAACACACCTGTATGGACACACAAACACCCCAAACACACACCTGTATTGTCACACACACCCTCCAAACACACACCTGTGTTTACACAGAAACACCCCAAACACACACCTGTATAGACACACACACATCACAAACACACACCTGTTTTAAGACACACACACAAACACGCCCCTCCCTGACCACAGTACAGGTAGCTAGTTAGACATAATGGTGTCTGTCCCTGACCACAAAACCAGGTACCTAGTTAGACATAATGGTGTCTGTCCCTGACCACAAAAACACAGGTAGCTACCCCAAAACACACCTTAGACATAATGGTGTCACCCCAAACACAGTACAGGTAGCTAGTTAGACATAATGGTGTCTGTCCCTGAACACAGTACAGGTAGCAAGTTAGACATAATGGTGTCTGTCCCTGACCACAGTACAGGTAGCTAGTTAGACATAATGGTGTCTGTCCCTGAACACAGTACAGGTAGCTAGTTAGACATAATGGTGTCTGTCCCTGACCACAGTACAGGTAGCTAGTTAGACATAATGGTGTCTGTCCCTGAACACAGTACAGGTAGCTAGTTAGACATAATGGTGTCTGTCCCAGGTCCTTAATAACTCTCCCTGAACACAGTACAGGTAGTCAGTTAGACATAATGGTGTCTTGTGTCCCAAATTGCCCGTATTCCCAATATAGTGCTCTACTTTTGATGAGAGCACTATACAATGCACTGTGTAGGGAATATGGTACTTTTGGAACACAGACAGGCAGTGTGTTTAAAGCCTATTGATCGGACGGTGAGCCGGAGCGGCCAAGTGCTGTAGCGCTGACCTAGTCTGCCTCCCGGTAATTCATTAAAACTTCACGCCACTGACAGACACACACACACACACACAGACCACTGACAGACACACACACAGACACACACCGCTGACAGATTGTCCCCTTGTTGACAAGAAAGCGGGAAAGAGGAGAAGGCTATGTTTCCCAAATGGCACACGTGCACCCTATTCCCTATATAGTGCACCCTATTCCCTATATAGTGCACCCTATTCCTATATAGTGCACCCTATTCCATATATAGTGCACCCTATTCCATATATAGTGCACCCTATTCCCTATATAGTGCACCCTATTCCTATTATTGCCCCTATTCCCTATATAGTGACCCTATTCCCTATATAGTGACACCCTATTCCCTATATAGTGCACCCTATTACCATATAGTGACCATATTCCCTATATAGTGACCATATTCCCTATATAGTGACCATATTCTCTATATAGTGACCATATTCCCTATATAGTGACCATATTCCCTATATAGTGACCATATTCCCTATACAGTGACCATATTCCCTATGTAGTGCACCCTATTCCCTATATAGTGACCATATTCCCTATACATCTATTCATTTTATTGGCTTACAACTATCACTGGAATATCCTTGGTCCACAAGGTCCTGGTCTAAAGTAGTGCACTACATAGGGAATAGGGTACCATTTAGTACGGATAGAACCAGAGAGTGAAGTGGATTAGTCTAGCCTTGGTTTGTTGTCATGTCAGCACTGCATGGAGGAGAGTGTGTGTGTGCAAGTGAGTGTGTGTGTGTGTGAGTGAGAGTGTGTGTGTGTGCAGAGACAAGCCCTCTTAATAACAATCAACACCCCATCACATCCAACTCGACATCACATTCACTATGTCACTGAGATTTATCCATGGATGTGTGTGCGTTCCTTTTCTTTGCTGCTCCCCAACACTATATAGAATCCATCCTGCCCCTCCCTCCCTCCCTCCCTCCCTCCCTCCCTCCCTCCCCCTCCCTCCCTCCCTCCCTCCCTCCCTCCCTCCCTCCCTCCCTCCCTCCATGCAATCATCCATCCATCCACCCATCCATCCCTTTCTTTCTTTCTTCCTTCCTTCCTTCCTTCCTTCCTTCCTTCCTTCCTTTCCTTCCTTCCTTCCTTCCTTCCTTCCTTCCTTCCTTCCTTCCTTCCTTCCTTCCTTTCTTCCTTCCTTCCTTCCTTCCCAAATATTCTTTCTTCTCTCAAATCTTCAGGTTAGACATTAAGCCTCAAATCTTCAGGTTAGACATTAAGCCTCAAATCTTCAGGTTAGACATTAAGTCTCAAATCTTATTGTTGGTTATTAACTCTCAAATCTTATTGTTGGTTATTAACTCTCAAATCTTATTGTTGGTTATTAACTCTCAAATCTTATTGTTGGTTATTAACTCTCAAATCTTATTGTTGGTTATTAACTCTCAAATCTTCAGGTTAGGCATTAACTCTGAATGGTTGAGGTTTGAGATAGGCTTTAAACAAAAACGTTCTGTAACTGGAATCAAACAGGCAACCTTTGGAATCAGAGGCAGACACCCATCCACCATCCCTTTCCACAACACCCTTCACAAACCCAAACCTACTTGAAGGTAACAGTGCTCACTGTTGCCCCTAGTGGCCGGTTTCCACTTTGTCTCCCAACGTCCTCAGACGGGGATGGACATTGAGTACTGACTTGTATCACAGGTGACCTGGCTGGTGGCTGTAGCAGAGTCTTCGCTAGACATTTTATTTGAATACAGAATAGCAAGATACACACACCGACACAAACACAATCAAACCAACACACACATACACGCACGCTCACACACACACACCATGGAGAGACTGTCCCACAGCTTTAGTTGGACAACACAAACCACAGCAGAAGTGGCAGCAGAGCACACACACACACACACACACACACACACACACACACACACACACACACACACACACACACACACACTCACACACACACACACACACACACACACACACACACACACACACATGCACACGCACGCACACACACACACACACACACACACACACACACACACACACACACACACACACACACACACACACTACCTGCAGTACGGTAACAGTGTCTTATCCATGCTCCATGCAGTCTTTGGGGAGGTGTGGACCTAATGACTTCTAATATCAGCAAGCAGCCTCTCCTCGCTTGGTTGACACAGACAACCCAGCCTTAACTGACTGCCGTCGGTTCTAATGTTTTCAACGGGTACATCCCAAATGGAGCCCTACATCCTTTACTGTCTTCGAAGGGCCCTGGTCTAAAGTAGTGCACTATATAGGGAATAGGGCCCTGGTCTAAAGTAGTGCACTATATAGGGAATAGGGCCCTGGTCTAAAGTAGTGCACTGTATAGGGAATAGGAGGCTGGGTGTAGTCAGGCCTATAGATGGTGGTGCTGGGAGGCTGAGTCTAGTCATGTTACAGATAGTGGTGTAGATGGGTCTGGGTCTAGTCAGAGTAGTGATAGTGGATGAGGAGAGAATAGTGGGTAAGTGTAAGAGACTAGGAGAGTTGCTGGTGTGGTCGAGAGGCAAGGAACCTTTGCCTGGCTCCTGGAGGGAGGCGGGAGGCACCAGCTAGGGAGAAAGGGCAGGTGAAGTCAGAATGGGAGATGGAGATGAGGAGGAGGAAGGTGAGTCTGAGGAAGGAGGGAAAGTGCTGAGGAGGCTTTCTTTTCAGACTCCTCCTCAATGGGTCCAGAGCTGACAGCCAGTCAGGCAGAAGTGGTCGAGGACACGATGAGGGAACCGTCGAGCTTCTTGAATGGAGACTGAAGGGGAAAAGAAGGTTGTTCCTGAAAGCTTTTTGCGATCCGGGAAAGTTATTAAGATCAGTACAACACGCTCTGAAAATGAGGGACCAGGTGTCCCTCACCCAGGAAAGCGTTTTATTTTTGAGGAAGTGGCTCTCACAACGAGTAAGGGTCTACCTTCAGACGTTGATTAGATGTAATGTTTTTTCTGACACTTTGGGCCTTTTGGGCTTTGCTATTGGTCTCTTTCTTTGCGGGCTTTTCTCCCTGTTGTGAGACTCTCCGGAGTAGGATTGCCTAATATGATAAAAGCCAGAGATGCAGGGACAGAGGAGTCTGTTGGGTGAATATATAAAACAAACAAAAAAGTACAGGTGGTTTTCTGCAGATGCATAGTGATGTGGTGAATGAAGTCGATTGGGGGCTGTGGTGGAAAGGGAGGCAAGTGTGCTGAGCTGTAAAATAATGTGAGTGCCTTTTGCACCGTAAAAATGAGCTCCTCCAAGGAGGTGTTTAGGGAGTGAGCTGCTTGTTGTAAAATCAGAAAATTAACAACGTAGGATTTGATATAATAAATGTGTATGTGCCTAACACAGGGTGAGGGAGGAGCTGTCATCCAGAGGCGAGGTCAGTACAGGTGCATCAAAGCTGGGACCGAGAGACTGAAAAACAGCTTCTATCTCAAGGCCATCAGACTGTTAAACAGCCACCACTAACATTGAGTGGCTACTGCCAACACTGTCAATGACACTGACTCTACTCCAGCCACTTTAATCATGGGAATTGATGGGAAATGATGTAAATATATCACTAGCCACTTTAAACAATGCTACCTTATATAATGTTACTTACCCTACATTGTTCATCTCATATGCATACGTTGATACTGTACTCTATATCATCGACTGCATCCTTATGTAATACATGTATCACTAGCCACTTTAACTATGCCACTTGGTTTACATACTTATCTCATATGTATATACTGTACTCGATATCATCTACTGTATCTTGCCTATGCTGCTCTGTACCATCACTCATTCATATATCATATGTACATATTCTTTATCCTTACACTGTGTATAAGACAGTAGTTTTTTTGGAATTGTTA
>NC_056442.1:53128397-53134759 GCF_018296145.1 Oncorhynchus tshawytscha | reverse complement strand
TATACTATATTCCTGGCAGCAGGAAGTAGCAGGACGCTGAAATGTTGCACGATTTTTAACAGAATGTTCGAAAAAGTAGGGGGTAGGCTTAACAGGTTTTAACAGATCTATTGTGTTATATTATCCTACATTCCTTTCACATTTCCACAAACTTCTAAGTGTTTCTTTTCAAATGGTACCAAGAATATGCATATCCTTTCTTAAGGGCCTGATCTACAGGCTGTTTGTTTTGGGTATGTCATTTCCGGCGAACATTTAAAAAAAGTGGCCAATCCTTAAGAGGTTTTAACGACTCATGGTTTAATTATGGGAACATACAGGAACTCAAGTCCTTTTGTTCACCCGACCCAGAATACCTCACAATCATATGCCGACCATATAATCTCCCAAGATAATTCTCTTCCGTCATCGCCACGGCCATTTACACCCTCCCTCAAGCCGATACCACGACGGCCTTCAAAGAACCTGTTCCACCTGGAGTGGTCCCCACTCCCCTGCTAATTAGTAAACCCTCACCCATAAAAGGATTGACCTCTGACCTGAGCAGCGATACCAAACCTAACAGTGCCGTTAGCGGAAAAACTGTAGAAATCGCGACAAACGCTCTCCAAAATCAAACTTCGGGCGCAGGCCTTATAAAGGTTTTCTCCAGTTTAGCCCTGATGTCTTGCCATCCAAGTTTGGCGTTGGTCCAATACTGCGGTGCACAGCTAAAGCACGAGCAGGAAACAGTAGACATAAAGGGACAGGTGGAGAGAACCGGGTAATTAATGACAAAAGCAGAAAAGGGATCAATTCTGCTAGCTATGGAACTGCACTTGAAAACTGAATAATTCAATGTAATTGCAAAAACTTATGTTGAACGAGCACAAACTCTTCAACAAAATCGTCTTCCACATGAACAAAATCGTCTTCCCCATGAACAAAATCGTCTTCTACAGGAACAACTCGATTTAGCCAAAACTAAAAACAACGATGTCCATACCAAGATACAGATACATTTGACAAGTTATCTACAAACAGGAGCGCGCAATTTGATAACATGCCTGCAGTTTTGTTGAATGTTACTCAAAGTGTTCCACTCCAAATGCTGCAGACCAAAGACGATCAGTTAATGAACACAATGACTAAGTTGGATGACAAATCAGCAGAACTCATTAAAGTCGCTGACCATGTAACGGCTTTCTTCCGTCTAAGGAGAAGCGGACCAAAATGCAGCGTGGTGGTCACTCATGTTCTTTAATGGAAAAATGAACGATACATGAAATAACTTAAAACAACAAACGGACCGTGAAAACCTATACAGCCTATCTTGTGAACACAAACACAGATACAGGAACAATCACCGACGAAACACTCAAAGAATATGGCTGCCTAAATATGGTTCCCAATCAGAGACAACGAGAATCACCTGCCTCTGATTGAGAACCGCCTCAGGCAACCATAGACTTTGCTAGAAAACCCCACTAAGCCACAATCCCAAAACCTATGAAAAAACCCCATACATAAACACAACACAAAATAAACCCATGTCACACCCTGGCCTGACCAAATAAATAAAGAAAACACAAAATACTAAGACCAGGGCGTGACAGACCAAATGAAAATGAATGACGAGAGAACTCAACTGATGAAGATGGAAATATTGATTTCTAAGCAAGCGGAGGAAATCTCATCACAGAATCCCTCGCTCCGTACTCAAGACCTCTATCTGCAAACCATGACAGATAAGTATGAGACCGAAAGGAGCAAGTGCGACACTCACGTGTCCAAAATCAGTACTCTAAGCGCTCATGTGGACTCTGCAATGCAGCAGAATAACACCTTGAGGTGCAATTCCAGAATGGTCACGCACTACAGCGTGGCTACCCATCCAAGCAACCAGAGTCCGGTTCTCAAAGTAGTGAAGACAATAGAGGTTTCATGTGTCCCTCAGTCTTCTCCTCTTTGCCAATTGGCGCTGAGTAATATGGCGCCTCTTCGCCAACAAAGCCAAAGCTTGGCTTCTCCTCTTGGCCTTTCGGCCCCAATTTCCCCACAGAATGAAGAGAACCCTCTCTGCCTGCTTGGCACGGAACGCCTTGACAAACTCATCAAAAATGTATCCACCTTTGACCCCGTTCCAGGTCAGCCAAACGATACTGAGACGTTCCTAGCTGATATAGAGGAGGCATTGGATGGCTACCCGAACGCTACGGGTTCTGACAGGGTTTACCTGTTGAAGTGAACGTTGAATTTAACACGTGACGATTTTCATTCGTCTACAACAGCAACACGTGCTTAACGACTACACTAAACTTGCCACAGCTTTGAAATTAGAAATCAGTGGTTCTGTGACACGCAAACACGATAGCTCACTGGCTAACACTGTCAAACAAGCTCAGAATGAACAACCACAAGCTTACTATCATAGGCCTCGTTCAGTTTACTTTGGCCTACTCACTGAAACAGTAATGGAAGAGCTTTTACCATTCAAACAAATGTTTCTGTCGAACATATATCCCACCTTCATTACATAATTGGGCCCTACAGCCCACATTGGCTTGCCTATTTTATAACTCAGAGAGCTTGCAAGCACCGGTTTTGAGACATCAAACGCTTGCCAAGCTAAGAGCCCTGACCACTCTGTTTTGAATTTTGACCAGGAGCACTCTGGAGAGTTGAGAGATGATGCACAACAACAGTTTCTGCCACAAAACCACGATTCCAATCTCCACAGTCAAAATAACTGTAAAGTATGTCGCCATTGAAACGACTACCGCTACAATCGACCTGTTCACTACGTTCCTGCACCCAACCCACACAAATTTTTAGAGCACAAGGGTGACAAATGGTTAATGGATGATCAAAATGTAGACCAGGGTTCTCTAGAAGTTCCATGACGTGAAGAACTAAACCGAGATATTTTTTTTAAAAGGGTAAAAAACATAAGGACTATACAGGGAATTGCCGGACAACTGGTCCGCAGGAATCAACACCCTTAGCAAAGACTTTAAAAATCAAATTTCTCCCGCTCTCACTTGAGACCCTATCCAGGGCCCGCTCAATCAGGAAACAAGCCCACGGACTTTGTCTATAGACTCTGATACAAAGGTTGCAAAGAAAAAGGTCAAACGCTTTGTTAAAGCCAAGCCCACTCAAAATCCCAAAAGTCCATCTGCTTTCACCTTGAACAGAAATGTCACATCACGTCGTTGCGAACGACCATTCCACTTTGTGGGGAATATGTCCACTGAACGCAACTCTAATTGGCCATACCTGGAAACAGGTAACTCGTGATACACTAATTGATTTGGGCACAACAAAATCGCTCAACTCTCAAACATTGTTTGGTGATCTCAAAAGGATTTTGGAAGCCAAATAAACGTTGGTTAAAAGTGGAACGATGCGACACTACACTTCGAGGTTTCACTCAGACTACCGCACCTCTCATATTGAGAGTCATGCTGAAACTACACTTCCAGGACGTATCGCTTGTTCACCCTGTGTATGTTACCAACCTCAAATCTGAACCTCTGCTATTCGGAGTAGACTTGATGGATCGGTTACTCCCACTGATGGATTGGAAAACCAACCAGGTATGGTCACAGGTCATAGTGCCTTCTCTACCGACCAAACTGTCCTCCCCTAATGCTAGCTGCAACGCAGTCATTCACGAGGGGTGTCTGTCAAAAGCACCTCTTGGGAAAAAGACATTTGGAAACCTCTTGGGGTAGAATCTGATCCAAGATGATTTTACGACATCTCAACACATTCCATCAGCAAACCTGATTGACCATTATTTTCATGATTTCGAAACCAGCAGTCTCTGTGAATGAGCAACTTCCCTTCTCCTTGAAGTCGTGCAATACGGTAGTTGAGATGAACTTCTCTTGGCCTTCGGACACTTCCGCAAGCACTTCGGCAATCTCAGGTAGAAAAACATTGATACGCAGAGTGTACTCTGCTTCCGATGATACACCTTCCGCTTTGGGGGGATACTAGCCCACTGTACGAGACAACGTGCAACACTGTACGAGCCCACGGCAACACTGTACGAGACCACGTGCAACACTGTACGAGACCACGTGCAACACTGTACGAGACCACTGTACAAAACCACGTGCAACTCTGTACGGGACCACGTGCAACACTGTACGAGACCACGTGCAACACTGTACGAGACCACGTGCAACACTGTACGAGACCACGTGCAACACTGTACGAGACCACATGCAACACTGTACGAGACCACGTGCAACACTGTACGAGACCACGTGCAACACTGTACGAGACCACTGTACAAAACCACATGCAACACTGTACGAGACAACGTGCAACACTGTACGAGCCCACGGCAACACTGTACGAGACCACGTGCAACACTGTACGAGACCACGTGCAACACTGTACGAGACCACTGTACAAAACCACGTGCAACACTGTACGAGACCACGTGCAACACTGTACGAGACCACGTGCAACACTGTACGAGACCACGTGCAACACTGTACGAGACCACATGCAACACTGTACGAGACCATGTGCAACACTGCACGAGACCACAAGCAACACTGTACGAGACCACTGTACGAGACCACGTGACCACATGCAACACTGTACGAGACCACATGCAAAACTGCATGAGACCACATGCAACACTGTACGAGACCACGTGCAACACTGTATGAGACCACGTGCAACACTGTACGAGACCACATGCAACACTGTACGAGACCACGTGCAACACTGTACGAGACCACGTGCAACACTGTACGAGACCACGTGCAACACTGTACGAGACCACTGTACGAAACCACATGCAACACTGTACGGGACCACGTGCAACACTGCACGAGACCACAAGCAACACTGTACAAGACCACGTGCAACACTGTACGAGACCACGTGCAACACTGTACGAGACCACATGCAACACTGTACGAGACCACGTGCAACACTGTACGAGACCACGTGCAACACTGTACGGGACCACGTGCAACACTGTACGAGACCACATGCAACACTGTACGAGACCACGTGCAACACTGTACGAGACCACGTGACCACATGCAACACTGTACGAGACCACGTGCAACACTATACGAGACCACGTGCAACACTGTACGAGACCACGTGCAACACTGTACGAGACCACGTGCAACACTGTACGAGACCACTGTACGAAACCACATGCAACACTGTACGAGACCATGTTCAACACTGTACAAGACCACATGCAACACTGTACGAGACCACATGCAACACTGTACGAGACCACGTGCAACACTGTACGAGACCACATGCAACACTGTACGAGACCACTGTACAAAACCACGTGCAACACTGTACGGGACCACGTGCAACACTGTACGAGACCACGTGGAACACTGTACGAGACCACGTGCAACACTGTACGAGACCACGTGACCACATGCAACACTGTACGAGACCACGTGCAACACTATACGAGACCACGTGCAACACTGTACGAGACCACTGTACGAGACCATGTGCAACACTGTACGAGACCACATGCAACACTGTACGAGACCACTGTACGAGACCACATGCAATACTGTACGAGACCACTGTACGAGACCACATGCAACACTGTACGAGACCATGTGCAACACTGCACAAGACCACTGTACAAAACCACGTGCAACACTGTACGAGACCACGTGCAACACTGTACGAGACCACGTGCAACACTGTACGAGACCACGTGCAACACTGTACGAGACCACTGTACGAGACCACATGCAACACTGTACGAGACCACTGTACGAGACCACGTGCAACACTGTACGAGACCACGTGCAACACTGTACGAGACCACGTGCAACACTGTACGAGACCACTGCACGAGACCACAAGCAACACTGTACGAGACCACTGTACGAGACCACGTGACCACATGCAACACTGTACGAGACCACATGCAACACTGCATGAGACAACATGCAACACTGTACGAGACCACGTGCAACACTGTACGAGACCACATGCAACACTGTACGAGACCACATGCAACACTGTACGAGACCACATGCAACACTGTACGCGACCACTGTACGAGACCATGTGCAACACTGTACGAGACCACATGCAACACTGTATGAGACCACTGTACGAGACCACATGCAACACTGTACGAGACCACTGTACGAGACCACATGCAACACTGTACATGAGACCATGTGCAACACTGCACGAGACCACAAGCAACACTGTACGAGACCACTGTACGAGACCACATGACCACATGCAACACTGTACGAGACCAGATGCAACACTGTACGAGACCACTGTACGAGACCACGTGACCACATGCAACACTGTACGAGACCACATGCAACACTGCATGAGACCACATGCAA